>NC_133621.1:4616161-4658661 GCF_048593235.1 Sminthopsis crassicaudata | reverse complement strand
GCAATTCTGGCAAATGGCTCATCGCAGATTAGGAAATGGAGAGGATTCTAACAGCATTTTCTGATGTTACATCCTCTCTACACCTTGATGGCTGCTTGGTCACCAGTGGCCATCTTTCCTTTTATCTTCCTGCATGGCAAAGGCAAGTTCTCCTGGCTGCGTGTCATCTCTATAGAACCTTCTACATCCAGCAAGTTGAGAGGGGAGGAGATTTTCTTGGGGGGGGGAGGGGGGTCACACAGTCAGCATGTGTCAGAGGCAAGACTTGATCCCAGGTCTTCCTGACCAATCCCAGCCTTAGATTCATCTATCACTCTGCATTTGCTGAGTTTGCCAAAGTTGTTGTTATTATTATTATTATTATTATTATTATTATTAAAGTTACTATTTTCATAGTCAAATTCTACTAAAATGGTTTTTCTCTTGTGAGTGCCCCTTTCTTCTAGCTGAGTTTTCAAGCTTATCACCCCCACTAATTCACCACCCCATCCCTTATTCCCTAAAACAGATCCCTAACCTTCTGAGGAAACATTGGAAATGTTGACAAAGTCTCTCATCTCCATGTCTTTAAACCACTTAACCCTTGATGCCATCTGTTCCCTGTTCTTCCATGAAATCACATTGCATAATTATCTTCCTGTCTCTCCAACTGCTTTTTTGCTCTTTCCCTGGCTAACTTTTCCTCCATGGATTTTCAAATAGTTTCCTATCTTGTTATTTGTCTCTAAATCGGTACCCTTGCTGATCTTATCCATGCCCTGGGATGGATATGATAGACACCTCTCCTCCCAAATTTAGAGGATGGAGCTTCAGAATAACATCTCAGACTTTTTGCTCCATCTTTCTCTCAGAAAGGTGAAAGCTTTTTCTTCCTTCAAGCTGAAGGTACCACCTTCTAGACCAAGTCTTCCTGTTATATCCCAATTTCTAATGCCCTCCCTCTCTAATGACCTTGTGCGCATTCATTCATTCATTTATTCATGTACTTATCTATCTGTTGGTCTATTTATTATCTCCTCTTCATATTTGTTCTTAGATAGTAGGCAGCCATCTTCCTCAGTGGATGAAAGTTCCTTCGGAGGTTGGGCCATTTTGTCTTACCACCAACATTGACGACAGTGACTGGCTCATAGTAAACATTTAATAAGCATTCATGGCTCATGGTTTAATGGTCCCTTTAGGGACCATCAACTCAATGTTCTCCAAGTGTTATCTGTCTCCCTAAACCTGCCCCTCCTCTTAACTTCTCTATTACTGTTAGAACCATATCATCTTTCTATTAGTGAAAATAAAAAGTCAATTATGAATTTCCCCACTCTCTAATTCTCATTTCTCATCAATTGCTAAATCAGATGAGGTAGCCCTGCATAACATATCACATCAGTTCATTTCTCTCCTTGGCTGCTTAAAAATGGCTTAATTCAGATTTTTATCTCATCTTATCTGGACTATGTTAGTCATTTCATAGGTGATTTCCATAATCTGAATCAATAATGAGCATTTATTAAATGCCAACTATATACTGGACACTGTGTTAAGCATTGAAAGTTACAAAGCCAGAACTGAGAGTTCTTGACCTGAAGGAACCTCAATTTCAATGACAAGTGGATAAGTACCTACAAAAACCCATAGGAACCAGTCATTAGGTTACCTTGGGAGAAGAAAGCACTGGCTGCTGGAGAAAACAAGGAAGATCTCATGAAAAAGGTGATTCTTCGAGTCAGACTTGAAAATCAGCAATTCTGGAAAATAATTTCCAGTGGGTACTTTGAACTCAAGATGCCCCAAATGGAGCTTAGCATCTTTTCCCCCAAAAGCTTCCCTCTTCTAAACTCCCCTCTTCCTATCAGTCATCCTCCTAACTCCTCAGTGTTCTCCTTGACTCCTCACTAACACTCACCTCACACATTCCATTTCTTTTCTAAACTTAGCATTGATTTCCACTTCCCAGCATCCCTTTCCCTTCCTTCATTCTCTTAGTGGAGAGGTCTGTTACTTTCCAACTGGACAATTGCAATGGCCTTCCATTCACCCCCCTGTTTCCTATCTCCCCACTCAGATCTATCTCTCCTTTATCTGATTGCAACCATAATTTCTCTGACTGTGACTTGCAGCTTCCTTTGACCTCTAGTGGCTCCTTCTCACCTCTACAATCAAATGTAAAGTTCAGCATCTGGCATTGAAAACCCTTCCCAATCTGGGTCTTCTAGCTTCCTAGTCTTCCTCCTTGCCCTCGCCATCCTCTTCAATCCAGTGACCCCTTTTGGGGGTCCCATAATTGTCTGTGTGTGTTCTCCCCCATTCACAGGTGAGCCTTCAAGAACAGGGATTATGGCTGTGGTGTTCCTTGTAGTCCCTTCCTTTAGTATAATTCTTGGGCCATAATAATAAGTCTTTAATATATTATTGCTAACAACTGATCATCATAAAGAGAGTTCTTCCATAGGGAAAGTTGGTATATTGTAAAAATGTACAGGTTCTTAATAATTTGGAGATGGCCCTTGAGAGTCTGTGTGAGGATCTCTGTACTTCCCAGAGTGGGGAGGTGTAGCACAGGATTCACCCACAGCAACATTTTTTATCTTTGATTTTTTTTTAATTGTTGTAATTCAGATAGGTTCCACAAACACGTCTTTGACTGAACTGCTTGATGGAGGGGCTCGGCGTGTTCAGAGCAGCCGGTCAGGAAGAGCTGGGATCTGTTAGCAGAGCCCGGGCGGATGCAAGGTGTGCATCTTTATTACTCTGATGATTTGTTTAAACTACAGCACTTGCAAG
The DNA here is from genome assembly GCF_048593235.1 of Sminthopsis crassicaudata. NCBI lineage: Eukaryota > Metazoa > Chordata > Mammalia > Dasyuromorphia > Dasyuridae > Sminthopsis > Sminthopsis crassicaudata. Next base: position 4,655,883 of record NC_133621.1, on the reverse strand, counting down.
GCTTGGCGTGATTATTCCCAGAAACCCTGATTTGTGTATTAAAATGACACCTGTTTCTGAACAAAAATAAATTCACTTGTGATAAATATATTAAACTCTGCGATAACTTTGAAAGTTTATACTTAATTAGCAATAAATCTGGTGCCACTCAAAAATGTTTACCTACATGCGCGCACACACACATATATGCACATGCACACATGTGCCCATGCAAGTTCATGCGTGTGCCAACCACAAAAGCTGCCAAAATTCTCCAAAAGGTCCACCGCCTGGTGCAGCCAATGGAAGCTCTGTAAAGATGACCTGGTTTCCATTTGGATTCTCCTTCCCTCCTGAAAATAGAGCTACAGCATGGGGGGGGGGGTGATCAATGAGAGCATTGTTTGTAATAATTAAGTCAATTTGCCTCCTTTTATACATAATGGCGATCAGATCCATAAGGCCTCAGGCCTTATTGGAGTATGAGCAGTGCTCACTCTCTAGGAAGGTCAGCCTGCTCACAGCAAGGTAGAAGGAAGGGACCATTTCCCTTTAGCTTCAGGGCAGACACACATAGAATCTAACTTTTTCAGCAGCTTATTGTGGGATAAAAAAAAAGACTGGATTGGCTGCTGAGCTACAATGAGTTTGAACAAAAGTTTGAATAGAAGATCTCCCTTTCTCTGTCTCTCTTGGTCAGTGTGGGTGAGTATGTGTCTGTCTGTCTGTCTGTCTGTCTTCCCACTCCCTTTTTTGATTAAGTGAGGTACAAGGTGGAAAGGGAACAGGAGCCCCCTCATTGAGGGCTCTGGATGGGTAAGTGATGGTGCCTTTATTTCTTCAGCTGTTCTGTTTCTTACTTGATGGTGAGCACTTTCCTCTGTGGATGACTAGAATTTCTTGATTATTAGGTTAAATGAGGGGGAACTGATCAGGTTTTAAAAACCTTGGGCACTTTAGGGAGTCGGGAAAGCCATTCACAATCCAACAAGTGGAATCAGCAACCGATTCTGCTGGTAGATGTGGTTACTAAGTCCTGGGAGACTTTAGGCCAAAAGAGTGACTCACATAAATGGACCTGATGGCCAAAATTCTGTGTCCTATAAGCCACAGGACAACCGGCTGATTCACTATGCAACATTCAGAAGGAGCCTGGTAAAATTCGGCTTTTATCCTTTAAGTATAAGGGATCCTCCTGGAGCCAAGGGGTGGAGAGGAGAGCCTTGGGAAGTCAATCACAGTTTGGAAAGTTGTTTTCCTTTAATACTTGACATGTCTTCTTAGCAAATATTCCTTTGTCACAGCTCATTGGTCTGCATCGGTTAATGGACTTTGAGAAGATGTGAACAGGTTAGAGTTTGGGAGGAGTTATACGGACTTCCCTGAGCCCCTCCAGATTGTCCCTAAAACTTCGAGACAAGTAGTCCAGCCTTGGGGCCAGACTTCTATATCAAGTGTGGGAGAGAGAGTGATCCCAGAGCCTACACTACTCCATGTGAATAGGGGATGTACTTTCCATTCAATCACTAGCTGGGCAATTAAAAACAAACACACCAAAAACTCTATGACATAAAGTGGGGCAAAGATGTTAGGTAAAAACTGACTTATCCCACAAAGAAAAATTTGATTTACTGGTAAAAAAAAAATAGGGAAATGTTTACTCTGCATGAAGAAGTTTTATATGAAGAAAAAAAAGCAAACACACACACACACGCACACACACACACACATACACTCATACACACACACACATCACTCATATCCATATGTATATCTACTTCCCCCAGCAATGTTTCATGAGTCTCTGGTGCCTTTCAGTCTGAAGCCTACCAGGAAATTAACCTGATAATCACTGTCTACACAGGAATCGTTCTAGTAAAAGTCCCTCATTGGAGGGGTGACTAATAAAATAGCCACTTAGCCATTTTGCAATTCATGAAGACGTTGAGGGGGGCTGGAGGAGTCTTCTTCACTCAATGGGAAGCCTCCATGGGGTTTCTAAGAAAATCACTTGAACTTGGATAAATAAGCCCTGATGGAGCTGGACTGACAGGCTGCATAGGTAAATGTCCCTAGACATTTTCTGATTCTTTTAAATCATCAAGAACTAGGGCTAATTTCAGATGAGGAGAATAGTTCAAAGAAAGCAGAGCACCAACTATACAAAAAAATGAGATTCCACCAAAAAAATGATTCCACAAATCTATTCAGCTTCAGGTTGCTGAGCACCTACAAAATACAAGATGCTGTGGGACCGTTGTGAGCCGAGACTTTAGAATGAAACTAAGTCTGGCATGAACTTTGCCCATTTCCTAGCAAATGGGATCTCTTTTATCATGTGAACTAAAAAGCGTAATTTCACTTATGGTAAGACACATAGAGTTCCCAGAGAGAGGCTGGATTGGCCAAATAAAAGATCAAGTGTGTGAGTAAAAAGAACTATTTGCTAAGTTCTAGCAAAGTTTTCTGTTTATCTGATGAAAGGAAGATTGAAACCCTGGGAGTCCCCTACCAACACCTCCTTTAGTTAACTGAACAACTCTCAGCATTTTAGAATATCTCTACCAGTATGTCTTTCACTATCAACAAGCCATGTTCCTGTAACCCATCTGAAATTTAGGCTTCAGCTTTGATTCACCAGAAAGAGCATCTCCTGGGCCTCCATCTTTGCACAGGATTACCTGTCTTCCTGGAACCCACTGGCACTGATTCTTCCCAGAAACTTTTTTGGACTCTCAAAATACTGTGCTCATCTGTAAGAAATGACCAGCAGGAGGAATACAGAGAGGCTTGGAGAGACTTACATCAACTGTTGCTGAGGGAAATGAACAGAACCAGAAGATCCCTGTACACTTCAATGCTGTATGAAGATATTTTCTGATGGAAGTGGAAATCTTCAACATAGAGAAGATCCAACTCACTTCCAGTTGATCAATGATGGACAGAAACAACTACACCCAGAGAAGGAACACTGGGAAGTGAATATAAATTGTTAGCACTACTGTCTATCTACGCAGGTTACTTACACCTTCAGAATCTAATACTTAATGTGCAACAAGAAAATGGGATTTACACACATATATTGTATCTAGGTTATATTGTAACACATGTAAAATGTATGGGATTGCCTGTCATCAAGGGGAGGGAATAGAGGGAGGGGAGGGATAATTTGGAAAAATGAATACAAGGGATAATATTATAAAAAAATTACTCATGCATATATACTGTGGGAAAAAATTCTAAATAAAAAAAATACTGTGCTCAGTCACTTAAATTAAACTAAATAAATTCATCTGATGTTTGAAGATCTTATATTGGCAGAAGGGGTGTGAACCAAGTAATCCATGGAAGGATCACCACACTTGCTTTCTTGATCTGATAATGTATCTTCTTACTACCCACTTTCAAACCAACTTCTCCTTTGCTGCAATTTTTCCTCAAGTAAAATCTCAAATGGAAAATCTAATTATTCTGTAGATAATCCAGTCATGGAAATATTCTTTTGACAGAGTAATTCTGTCCAATTTTCCCCTCAGACTCTTCCTAGTTAGGGCCTTGACTCCTTAGAATAATACTCATGCATTTTCTCTCTGGTCAGACAATCTATGGCTATGTTCCTCCCTTCCTGAGAATCCCCCCCACCCCAATTTACAGTAAATGATAAATGTTCTTGACTTCTCCAACTCTGAGCACCATAAACATTATCTTTCTCCTGAGCTTATTATCACTTAACAACTCTGCTGTACCTAAATGCAAATGTACCTAGGTCAAAGCTTCTGAAACTCTGGGTCCCAATGCCATATGGGAGATTATGTAAGTGAATGGGGGTCATGAAATTATGATTTATTATCAGTAAATGTTTAATTTGTAGACCTCATATAGATCATGTTTTAGATGCAAGGGGGTCAATAGAGGAAAAAGTTTAAGAAGCCCAGTTCTAGACTGACTCCCCAAATCCTTGTAACTTTGAGATTCCCCATTCTCCATGTTCATGAAGCTGAAGAACTCGCTCTAGGACACAATGACGTGTTAGGGGACTGTTCTAAGGGGCAGCTTCCGATACATTTTCCAATGTCCACACACCTCCTGATGGACCAAGAAGATCATATTATCCTTTCACCAGTTCAACATTCAATTTCACAAAGTACATTTCTCTCCGTGTTCTCTCAACTGCGGTTATTGTTTTATGCCCATCCCCCTCCTCCAAACATCCATCTAGCACTTACCTACTCAACATGCTAGAAATGGATATTAATCCAATGAATTAATTATATTAATAGGTGTAAAGTGTGTGACTGTGTGTGCACATAAAATATTAATTCTATCAATCTGTGGTATGTGCATTAATGTATATTAATACATAATTATTATGCTCGTTCTAGAACTCGGGCATTGAATATGCAGTGGAGCGGGGCCTTTGAGAGCAGGCCCAGCAGGCCCAGTGAGGAGTTTACAACAATCAGGACATCTTTCTCCTCATTTATCACATGCAAATGTGGGGACTGACAGACTCTGGAGCAGCCTGATGGTCGGGAGAGCGCCCAGAGATGGCCTCCGGAAGGTAAAGGGCCTTGAGTCCACGTCGTGGGAGAATCCTTTGAGGGAGCTGAGAACGCTTAGTTTGGACACAAGAAGATGGGGAGAGGAGGGGGATGGAAGCTGTCTCTAACATGTCAAAGTCATCCTGTGAAAAGCTTGGATCTGCTCCACTGCGGAGAGAAGAGACCCTCTTTTCTGGAAAGTTTCAGCCCCTTCTTTGACTTAGTCGAGTCAAAAAATTCAGAGACAGAACTTTATTTTCTGTAACAAGTTATTAACCTGAAACCCAGCCTGGAATCTCTTCCACCTCCACGGCTGAACCAGTGACTTCAAATCTAGTAGCAGAAGCATCATGGGATCTAAAGCACCTGCTGAGCCACTGGCCTCTCCCATTGGAACCCTGCCCCAAGGTCACTCCAAACATCTCTAGCGCAAGAAGTCTCTAGGATTGTGATAACCCCAGGCAGTTGTGGAGGGGAGGGTTGCCCAGCTGTCACCTGCCATGGCCCTCTCTCTTCTACCTCCTTCTCTGTGAATATTTATTCATCAGTGCACTACTGCAACAGTTGAGACTGTTCCCCCCACCTCCAGCCTATAAGTAATGTATAATCTCAAGTTCATGCAATTCCCTCCTTTGGAGCTTCATGAAGTCTATGAGACAAAAGTTCAGAATACGTCCCAGTAGTTCAGAGCCCCTCGTTATGAACAGTCTTAAAACAGTAAAAATATGCACTGTTTTTTCTCATTTAAATTTATGCTTTTTTCGCTAAACTGCAATATCTTTATGTTGGAGGAAAATTCATGATGCAATAATTAGGTAAGTTAAAGAAGTGAGTCAAGTAGATTATTAAAATATTTGCTAAAGCCCTGGCACTGGGAAAGACTGAAGACAGAGCAGACCTTTTTTTTTTTTTCTTTAATTCTCTTTCAATCTTTAAAGCAAGAGTATGCTGATAATTTCAGCCCAAGAATTGATATTTAATATATTTATAGAGGTCCAGTCTCCCCTTAAATCTCTCCATTCTCTGCTCCATTTTAGCCTTATTTTCACATTGTCCTTCATCTTTGATTTTCTCTCTGTGTCTCTCTTTCTGTCTGTCTCTCTGTCTCTCTGTGTCTGTCTCTCTGTGCTTCTCTTTGTCTGTCTCTCTGTCTCTCTGTCTCTCTTTCTGTCTGTCTCTCTGTTTCTCTCTGTCTGTCTTTCTGTCTCTTTAATCTCTCTCAAACTAGGAAAGCTGATCCTGATTATTTTCAGGTTCTCACTCCTCCCAATGACTGTATTATGATAATCATAAGTGGCCTTTTAAGAATGTCTTGGGGTGTGTGACTCAAGTCCACTTTCTCCCTCAGAGAGTAAGATAGTTCCTTATCTCAATGATCAGAGAATCTGTGTTTATCCCAGTAAATTACAAATCTCAGGATATCAATCAGTTATCAAACCTCTATTATATACCACATCAAAAAAATTTTGACTCAGACCAATAATACGAATAAATAATAAATATAATTATAATAATTAGAATTTATGTAGCATTTTAAGGCTTGCAAAAATTGTTTTACAAATCCTCATCTCATCCTATTTTCACAATATCCCTGGCAACTGAGTGTAATATATATCTCCATTTTTTTCAGATGAAGAAATTAAGCAGGAAAAGGGTTAAAGGATTTGCCCAGTCACAGATTTAGAAAGTATAGGAGGGAAGATTTTAATTCAGTTTTTTTTTCACTTCAAGTCCAACACTCTATCTCTTTTGAGATGTTCTGAGTTTAAATATGAAGGCAACAAAGAGTGAAGAGTTAGGAAAAAAAATCTTTGCTTGTGGTATAATTTTTCCAAGGGAAATCAAAAACCATGAAATTTTTGATAATTGGGGGAGCTACTTCAATTTTGTAACATGCCCTCCTGGCAGTTACAGATTCACAATATTGTTTAAATTGTGGGATACATACCACAGGACACAAGAAATAATCCACTGATGTGCAGAGAGAGAAATCAGAACTGATCTTTCAAAATTTCTTGATCTGGCGCTCCTGGACTTTAAGTTCCTGAAAATGCCATGAAAAGACTTCATAAAATCCATGAACTTGATGATGAAAAAAAATCGCATCTTTATTTTTACTAACCTCTTACTGAATTTTAGTATTTCCTTCAATTGTTTAAAAATGAAATATGAAAATTATTTAAAATATTTTTAAAATAAAAAAAATTATTTAGACAAACATGATTTGGAAATGCTTCACAATTTTGAGTAGACTACCAAAAGGTGCCAGGACACACACACATGCCTATGTACAAACACAGACTTGCACACATATATACACACACACAAATAGATGTTATATTTTTGTATCTTAAATAAAAAATAAAGAATGACTAATGCTTCACTTATGGATACCTTGCTTAACTTTTATTATGGGTGACAGTTTATGTAGGCCATGTGAAGTGCTTTTACAGATTATATTATCTTGTTATAACAAAATTCACCCTCAACAAAGGACAGATGGCTTTAAAAAATGATTACAAAAATACTGCAGATCGAGACATTGCTAATAGAGCAGGCATGAGTGCACAAAACATGGGAAGAGCTGAAATTTTTCTTACCATTAAATTATAATTCTCCTTAAATGTAGAAATCACGTGTCTTTCTTCATATGACCAGTGCTTATCATGGTACACAGTAGATGCTTAATAAATGCTTGTTGACTGCTTCTTGTATGAGCCCTTGGTGAACCATATTATGAGGCAAAACCAAAGATGTTCTAATCAGATCCAACACAAAGACAGCTGGACAAGGAACACGAAACACAGGTGCCCTCCAGAGGCGCCCTGGGGATCCCATAGAAAAGTATTACAAAAGCTACAGAGCTTCATGGGAACACTTTGCAGAAAGACAACTGACCACAATTTGTCAATACTATCTATGGTGACAGGTGGCTGTCAGGAGCATTCTATTTAGCAGATATTTTTTAAAAATCAATAAATAAAGACATTTAATCTAGTACATCAAGGAACATTGTCATTTTAGCAATGAGTAAGGAAGTAAACTGTTGAAACACATGCTATGGAGAAGGCATCTTGACAATAGTTATTTGGAAAATATTTCCATCATTATAGAGTTTCATTAATGCAAATGATTTATTTTTATCCCTCCTATTAAAAATAATTGATACGCTCTACTGATGGGAGTTATTGTTCAATTTGAAGAAATCTAGCTCTAAAGGGGGAAAAAATCCAAAAACGAAATAAAATAATAAAACCCTGAAAAAAAAAATGTTTTAAGTGCTGACCTAAATAGAAGGAGGGAAGGATCACTACAGATTAGGGAAAGCTCACAGAAGACTTAGTTGAGGAGAGACCATGTGAGATGATGAAGAATTTTGAATCTCAGGCTAAGGAATTTGCATGTTTTTTTGGTAAGCAATCAGAGCTTATTTAATATGATGGACAAAAATGTAGGATGATAGATCTGTGTTTAAGACCTGAAATCTTTAAATGGAAATTCCTGTACAAGGATGCTTAGCACAGATAAATCTTTATTCTTTCCTTTAAAATAAAATAAAAACATATACTATATATTTTTTTATTTTTACTACTAGGAAATTTAGAAAGAATCTCATTATCTAGTAGAGTCTTTACCTTCTCTTTGTTGTGTGTGTGACTCAAGTCCACGTTCTCCCTCAGAGATTAAGATAATTCCTTATCTCAATGATCAAAGAATCTGTGCTTGTTCCTGTAAACTACAAATCTCAGGATACCAATCAATTGTCAAATCTCTAATATATACCACGTCAAAAACCTTTTGACCCTCTCAGATCATCTATTATAAACATTTATTATACTCTTTTTCTCTTTTCTTTAAATGCATTTTGTGATATTTTAATCTCACCTGGAATATTTTACATTCTTAATGGTCAAAAAAGCATCTAAATCACCTACACATCCACATGTACACACACATGCAAATACATAGATATTGAGTTTACTTGAAAGTAATGAGGATGATTTTGATTGAATATCTTGTTGCCAGTTTTGTTATTGTTGTTGAAGTTTGATGAGCCTCGTTGGGAGATAAAAATGAATATTTGTTAATTAAAAAAGATTAAATTGTGAAAATCAAAGAGAAATTACCTTGAGGTTGGGCAGAGGAAATGTGTTCTCAGAGACAAGATGAGCATGGAGGGAAAGCAACTCTGACAACTTACTGCATTCAGGATCAAATCATAAAGTAGGTGGATACTATTTTAAGTATTTTTATGGCAGGATTACACTATAGAATTCCAGGTATCTTTTGCAATTGAAGATAATTCCAGGAGTGGGCATTGCAACTGGTGGCCGTCTTTGTCTAATATGACCAAATAAATTACCACGTCCTTAGAATAAAATCTAATTTTACTTGTACCCAAGGTGAATTTTGATCTTGCTATTTCAGGCTAACTTTTTGTGGTTTACTAATAACATCAAACAAGATTTTACAAGCACAGGTGTTCATCATATCCACCCTCTTATTTTCAATGGAGTCTATTCCATTACCACTACCTAAATGATTATAATTGATTCTAAATGATAAAATCTTTTTTTGAAGAAGAAATCTAGCCTGTTATTCTTAGAAGGAAGAAATGGAGAAATCTCTTATTTCATCATGAGGGGATTTCCACTAAAAACAATCCTCAATTGACTCGATTTTACAAACAAATAGACCAATTAACCTCCACTTGATAGGCACATTATCTTTCCCAAAGATAACTGTTAATTAATGCTAATAATATTTTAGCAATTTTCCCAATAATTGAACAAAAATGACCCATTCAACTAAAAGTTAATATAATTTGATAATTATCATGGAATTAAAATAGAATTCACAATATCTCAGTTTAAATATTTTTGTTATATGCCCATGATCACATATGGCTATAAGGATACAAGTGGTTTTATTGCCATTGAAGATGATATAGAATCACAGAATTTTGAATTAAGAAGGACCTGTTCTTTCATTTGGGACTGCTGACAGCTGCTATTCATAGAGACTGGCCTTAATCACGTTAATTATCTTAAAATGATCGCTAATTATTCGGAAATTATCACAAACCAGCAAAGAGCATCAGAGGGGAAAATGAGTCTGTAGAAAGCTTGGCATAAGACTCAACTAAGACAGCTCATTCTCAAAGCAATTATAGAAGAAACTGGAAGGAGGCCAATAGAAATGTAGTGGATTTGCCAACATTTCAAAAATAAACTATTTTCAAAGTGGTTAACAGTGGAACCACCATATTCGGACTCTAAGACCTCAGCCCTGACATGAGAAATTTGAAATGATACTATCATGATAAACAAAGGAATAAAATTCATATATAATCACGTACACATGAAAGGAACTTGTGCCAGAGATGACAACATTTTGAAGGCTTCAAAGAGGGAAAGACACCCAGAATTTTTTTAAATAACAATTAATATTATTCCCGAGATTTATCTTCAGACAATTGACTAAAGTAATCAATACAAGATCCTGTTCTGTTAAATGATTATTGGTTATTTTTAAATAACCAATTCGATTTATGGAATAAAATCATGCTTTAAAGCTTCTCCTTCAGCAAAAGATTATAATGGATATGTCAAGACCAAACAAAATTTCTTGATAAAAGCAACAAGTAAATAATTAATTCAATACTCTGCCAATTATCACTATCAGAGGAAACACAAAATTGAGAGAAATATGTTTCCCAAAAGAATGTCACATTGTCATGGGCAATGTCCAATGTAAGCCCTTCTCAGGTGATTTTCCATCTCAAACCTTGTTTTCTTTCTCTCTATTTTTCTTTCTTTCTTCCTTTTCTTTCTTTCTTTCTTTCTCTCTTTCTTTTCTTTTCCTTTTTTCTTTCTTTTTCTCATTTCTTCTCCTCCTTCTCTTCCTCCTCTTCCTCCTTCTCTCTCTCTCTCATGCATGCATATACAATGCATTAATGCACATGTAAACACATATATATGAGTATTCATGTAAACATGTGTGCATGTATACATGTACATACATGGATGAGTTTTTCATAATATCTGTGTGAAGATCAAACACATATATGTTATAGAAAACTTATGATTGGATAATGCATATTTTTGTGCCACCAGACCAAAAATTTCATCATCAGGTTATTTTTTAAAGACATTTCACTTTTTGGAGATTTGGATGAAAAAGATTCATAATTGAGAAAATGAGGAAGTGGTTCTAGATGTATTCCTTCTTTCTTTTCAAGATAAACTTGTTTTGGAAAATGTTCATTAAAACAAATTCATATTCTTGTTTCTTGACCTTCTGAGGAAATTTTGATTTTGTTCTGTTTCTTTTTCCATGATGATGACTCTAAAACAAAAAGGCTTTGCTCAAATATTTTTGAACATCATGTTTCATTGACCTTAACCCTAAATGCTACTTCAGGCTAAACTCAATGGGAATATTCCATTCAATGTTATTTTATGTTAATCTTGAATCACCTAGCTCAAGTTATTTTTGGTCACGTAATACAATGTATGCATGAACAGATTTCAGTATCTCTCTCTAAAAAGTGGAGTAGAAATCTGTGAATATTAATAAATCACATACTCTACAAGGTAAGTCAGGTTCAGCTTGTTGAATTTGAAGCCCTCAGTCTATATTGCAGAACAAGAACTGAATAAGTGAATGATTTTGAGTCTCATTAAATAAAGTTTACAAAATGAGAGCAGCTATGATTCTCCCACATCATGAAAATCAGGTTCTTGATTGATTGAATAAGCTCTTTATCCTCAAAATGAAGTGAGCACATGGTGGTAGTGGGAAGCAACTGGAGGAAAATTGGTAAATTCTTATTGAACTCTAGCCAGACAAAATATTAGACTTTTAGGATTGGAAGCATTGAAAATAACTGGAGAGGAAAAAAAACACAATCATTTTGTACTTGTTATAATGGTTTGTGCAGATCCAGTCAACAGAGGCAACAGGAAACATACCTGACAGCAGAGAGATCACTACACCTCCTAAAACTCACAACAGTCTTTTACTTCCTACAACATATGCTCACAATGAAGTTTTGTCTTAGCAAAGTTATGAGGCAAATTCATTCCCAGTGTGCCATTCATTTGGAAGGGAATATTCACTTAGGATAATTAGCTTGACTAGTGAGATTTTCATGATTCCATTTTTAACATCAATATTTGGCTAATGGATATGAAAGGTATTTATTTTCTCTACAGTTGGCTTTCTTTTGTAGGATTAGTACTGCATGACAGATGGCTGATGTCATCTTTGCTTGGAAGAACTCAGTTGGCAATAGGAACATGGTACATTTCTGAGGATTTGTGATATGCCGTGAAACGGGGGTGGAGTGGGGGGAGAGTCCAAAAGGGAATTCCTTGAAGTAAATATCTGCTTATGGTTCTCACTGTGTTTCACTGATGCATCCCAGCCAGAAGGATACCCTGTTAAATTTATCCAAATTTTCATAAATATTGAGAGAATAATTTGAAAATCCAGGTAAATTTAAGTAATGTAGGATTGTTAGAGGCTTCTTTCTCTCTTTTTGATTGAGATTAATCGACTATACTTGCAGAAATCTCACATTAATACTTCGTAAAGGAACAAAGATAGAATTTGAATGAGTAACATGAGGACCATGCAACTGTGTGAGACTCCATGTTGTAGAGCATGTGCAGATCTGTATTGGTACAATGTTCTCAAGAGGAATTTTTTATACAATGAAATCACAGATTGGGCCAAAAAACTCTAATATCAAGCTTTGCACACAGAAGGTATTTAATCAATGCTTGTTGAGTTGAATTCCCATATTCTGAATCTATTTCGGATTTGTTCCCGGTAGAAGTGGGAGTCTGGGTTAAGAAGTGGCCAGAAGGGTTGGATGTTGTTACTAGAGCTAGTCAGTCTAATTTATCTCCTGTCCTCTAAAACCACAGAGCCAATTTCTCTAAGCTGGAAAGCTTATAAAACTTACCATTTTGTTTACAATGTATTAGATAAATTTCAAAGGGTTTTATAATTTGGAAATAACTCATCTTTCCCCCCCCAAAAAAAAAAGATGGATATAATGGACAAAGTATGAAGAGGAAAGAGGGTGAGGAAGAAGGTTTTGAAGCTATGAGAAAACTCTCTTCCATGTCTTTGGGAAGGCTTGCTTGAGTTTCTGGAATGGCAGTAGCCATTTGAAAATGATATAGAGAATCTTTGCAAAAGTCTGAGATTTGGAATGACTTGTAAATAAGGGAAAGGTGTAGAGATCTTTCTGAGGAGAAGGAAGGCTGTCTATCACTTGAGTTATGATGCAGACTTGGTAGTAATGCTTACTGATGTAATGCTATAGAAAGCCACTTTTCAGCAATAAGGGATGTCACTTTGTAGAAAAGGAGAAGTGGAGAACGTTTAAAAGACGTTGCTGAGGACTGTTTATAGAACAGCATTTAGGTAACTCATGGCAGAGGATCAATGCAATCATCCTTTAGGGATGGCCAGTCCCCCACGTAAAGAAATGGTGGTGATGATGATCATGATGATGATGACATTTATATAGGATGTATTATGTGTCAAATATTACACTAAACACTTTGCAATTATGATCTCATTTGATTTTCACAACAATCATGGCAAGTAGATGCTATTATCACCTCCATGAATGAGAAAACTGAAGCAAACAGAAGTTAATTGACTTGTCCAGGGTCTCTCAGTGGTAATTGTTTAAAGCTGGATTTGAACTCCTTTTTCCATATTGCAGGAAGCTCTCTGTCTACTATGCACCTAGCTACCTCGTAATGCCTTATCATTACATATTTACGCAACACTTTAAGGTCTATAGAGTTTTTCTAATCTACATCCCCGATAGGTAGATAAAATATTATTTCCATCTTTTGACTTAAATGTGAAAAAACTGAGGCTCAGGATGGTTAATTACTTATTTAGGATCTAAGCATCTCAAGGCAGATATAATAATAGCAATAAACATTAGGGGCAGCTAGGTGGCACAGTGGATAGAGCACCAGTCCTGAAGTCAGGAGGACTTGAGTTCAAATCTAGTCTCAGACACCTAACACTTCCTAGCTTTGTGACTTTGGGCAAGTCACTTAACCCAGTTACCTCAGAAAAAAAAATGACAATAAACATTATTATTAAGCATTTACTACTTATCAGGAACTGTGCTAAATGCTTTATATTTATTGTCTCATTTGTTACTTACAACAACTCGTAGGAGGAAGTAAGTACTGTAATTATCCTTATTTCACAGATAAGGTAACTGAGGCAAAAGGGTTTATCAGAGAATGGATTTTATTCCAGGACAGAAACCTAGCCATCATATCACCTTGATGGCTCAGCCATCAAGATGGATGTTTTTAGGAAGGAATCTATAATCATCAAATGGAGTCCCAAGAGATGACATCGATGACTTGCACTGAATTGGAGACGCCATCAGAAGCTGAATGAAAAACTGAGGCATGTGTTCTAGGTCAAACCCAGATGAAAACTCTATTTCACATGACTGGTTGACATCTGGATTTCTCCAATTTACTTCCATTCTAATGGTAAAGCCATCCACAGAAATGAAGTGTAAACAACACCACCTGAGAACATTAACTTTCTTCTTTGAAATGGCATTCTTATCCCCTACAACTTTTTTGTTCTTAGCTCTACAAAAAATACTACAAGAAACCAAATGTAAATATGATGTTAATGATGTTCTGAGATCTTTTAAATCTGGTCATGTCATGTAGGTGGCCTGGAGTTTTTGAAGGCCATTCCAAGAGGGTGTTAGCTCTGAGGGTCTGACCAAAGGGAAGGGGGGCTTCAGATGTGATAGCTGTGTGTCTGTTGTTCAACAACCAGTTAAGATCATGAACAACCAAAGCCAAGAGCTGATGATTGCTAATTATGGTACTGATGATCCATCAGTGAGGATGGGGAATCATCCTGAGTTGGATTTCAGCGTTATGGATTTCTGCTCTTGAATTATATGGAGTGTGGAATTCCACTTGTCAGAAATGTCATGGAGGAGATTCCTGTTCAGGAATGGATTGGACTAGATCCTTTCCAGCTCCAAAGTTTAACCATAATGAATATTTTGGCCACACTAACTTTGGAACGTTGTCTGCCAAGGTACAAAAAGATTGTGATCTGTGGAAAATCATGACTTATTAAAGTATTAAAGACAGAGTGAAAAATGTTAATCTTTATAACCTGGAAATCACCAGCACATGTCACCTTCCTATTTTTTCTGATCTTCAAATATTAATTCATATTCTGTGACTATCATCTATCTATCTATCATCTATATCTATTTATACATTCATCTAACTATATATCTAGTCTCTATTGATCTATCATTCTTACATTTATCTATCATTCTTTCTATTATTTTATTGATCAATTTGTCATATCTATATTTATCATCTATAAATCCATCTTTATTTGTCTAAAGAGCTCTCTCTTTTAGAGATCACTAATTTTGTGAAACACCAAGTAGAAAAAGATTTTCCATGAATGGAGATGGGCATATCATCGAGAATGTAGCTTTAGAATTATCAGGGGAATCAAAGAGAATTTTCTCATTGTCATGCTGTAATTGTCAAAGACTTGAATTTAGGTCTTTATGCTTTCAAGACCAATCCCCACTTCTCTTTACCACCTCACTTCTCTCGAGTTCTCCATCTTTCTCTGACTTTTTCATATACACAAACACACATACACACACATAGATAGATAGATAGATAGATAGATAGATAGATAGATAGATAGATAAATGGATGGATAGATAGATAGATGGATACAAATGCAGATATAGATGTAGGTGTAGGTATAAATACATAAGTTTATATGAACTGCACCTGTGATTTCATTGGTAAAATAATATTTTCACCCATGAAAGTTGGTACTTCTTCCACAATGCGCGCGCGCGCGTGTGTGTGTGTGTGTGTGTGTGTGTGTGTGTGTGTGTGTGTGTGTGAATTTATGCAGGTAAATATGGATATAGGAAGGTAGGTATTCTACACAACACACAGTCTGTAACTAATAAGATTGTGAAAGGAATTTAATGATTCGGGGTTGTAGCATAAGCTATTGGTCTCCTTTATGGCATATTGTAATTCTAAATCCTAATATCTCACAGGTACATTATGAAGGAGACCAAAAGCTTGGGGGAAAGGTCTCAGCTTGCCAGATTTAGCTCTCATCATAAACCTGAGAAAGACACTAATAAGATATGGCCATGACATTTACACAACAATGTTTTTATTCTTCTGATTTTTATTAGGAAATAAAAGAACATGGCTGGGCCATCATTAAAAAAAGAAACAACTGCTTCTGCATTCTGCCCGACGGATGACGATCGAATCCTGCCCCCCGTCAGTGCCGACGCCACGTTGGACCATCCCCCCGATGAGACTGGAAGAGAACAGCCCCATGGTGGGTCTGCCCTAGTTCTGTTCCTTGGGCATCTCCCTCAAAGCACCGGAGGAAAGAGTGCCTGCCGAGGATAGACAGCCCCTCCTGGAACAAGGCTGTGGGTTTCTTCTCTCCGTGTGATTAAATAATCATAAGAACTCCTCTCAGGGCAAATCTGCTAGGTTTTCCAGATTTTCACCTTGGGGACGTATTGTCCCTAGTCGCTGAAACCTCAGGGACAGAAGGGGACGCCACAGGGTGGCACAGCGGGAAGCTAAGGCACTGATGAACCAGGACTCCGCTAATGAAGGCACGGCCCATGGCCGCTGCTGATCTACCATATGTTTGGAGGAATGCTAATGACTCTGATTCAAATACCTTTTTCATCTTAACTATATGTAAATGGGTTTATAAATGCTCGCTTATAAATATACTATCACATTTTTAAAAGCCAAGTGCTAATGTTGCTTTCAACATCCATAATACACAATAATTAAAACTTAAGCAATTCTGCTTAATTATACCTTATGGGAAACTGTACAGTCATTTATAGAAATTAAGCAGAAAAACAAAGATCAACAGAAATAACGCGGCGGTTGAGCAACTGAATAATAAACCATTTGGATCATTAATTCACGGTGGAAAAATCCTTCTAAGCCAAACCTCGATCCCAATTCTCCACCAGCTGACATGTGCAGAGGAAAGATGAGGGCAAGACCTCAGGGCCTGAGTCCTGCAAGGGCAGCTGGGACTGTGTGTGATAGGTGTGACTCGGGGTGTGGGCTGCCCCCCAACACCAAGCTAGGGTTTTCAGATGCCAACTTATTCACTGTTGAAATTCCCTTCCCCTCCTCCTGCTCCTTCTCTGACACCTTTTCTCTTTTCTTTATCCCAAGACAGCAGGGGACCATCTCCTAAACAACAGCTCGGCTAGGGCTGCACAATTATCCTCTAGGTGAAAGGACCAGTGGGGGAGAGGACCAGCTTGGGACCCCTTGCACATTTTACTCAATGCATATTTCAGTTTCCCAGGAAGCACACTTGCATTTGCACTGAGGAACCCCTGTGAACTCACTGGGACTCCATGATCACTTAAAGACTCGATTCAACTTTTTCTTCCCAAATATTGTACCTCGTGTCAAAGGAGATTCAGTTTTTATACAGACTCCTAAAGAAGCTAATGAATGGGAATTGAGAAAAGAGACAAAATATGCATGACAAGGAATTCAAAGCAGGAACCCCGGAATGCATGATGCCCATCTTCACCATTTCTACTTGACAGACTAGTTGTTTTCCTCCCATCTGTGTCTGTTTCTAAACAACATTTGTCTAAATCCATTTTTCCTCTAGATTTGCCGTTTTAACCTGTTTGATCATTGAAAATAGAAAAATGTACAGCTAAAACAAACAAAAAGCTAACAAAGAAACAAAAAAGAATGATACTTTCTCTTTCCTTTTTTGAAAGCATAGAACTCTTGCTATGAAAAGTATCTCTGCAGGTGGATACTATCAGACTTATGGGTAACTTAGACTCCTAAAGAAGTCCCAGGGGCACTGAGACTTTATTATCTGTGCCATATCTCCAGGGAGAGTCAGGATTCTGACTCCAAGACTGTCTCTCAATTCTCTACTCGACGCATCCTATTGTGCATAATGATTTGGAAAGGATATTTATATATTTCTCCTTCATTTCAGGATCTTTAATGTCCAGCAGTTTTGTATCTGTTCTTAAGCCCATATTATTGGTACCATCCATCCATTTTCCAGCCCCTTGTCTATATCGGCTAACTAGAGAATTGTAGTGAAATGGCTAAGTGTAGTCTTTTTAGAGAGATGAAAAATGGAGTAGAGAAATTTTTAGGAAGATCATATTTAATCTCTTTATGACAGTATGTAAATGATAAAACCCAGAAAAATAGTCTTCCTTATAAGACTATTGGAATAACTATACTGGCAATGGTTCTACACAGACCCCGAATCCAAAGGAAAAATGAAGCCTTCATTCTCATCATCCAAATATTTGGTCTGTGGGATTTCAAACATGCAGATGTTTCCAAAACAATGATTCTGACCGAGAATAGGAATGAATGATTTTCCATGATTTGGGCGGTTGGGTATAGTATAAAAGAACAGGAATGATTATGATTACTAGATAAAATGTAGACAGTCACAGATTGACTGTATAGTTCCCTATCTCCCTTCAAAGGGCATCGTGCAGTAATAAGAGAAATTAACCTTTCACAGCAACTATTTTCCTTAGACATTTTTACTTCTTTCCCTCCTGAGCGATAACCTAGAAAGAGGATATGAAAAACATTTTAAAATACCAGTCCAATTGTCTGAATTTCCAGAAATTATTCACTATTTCCACTCTTCCAAAAACATCCTGCTGCCCAAAATTTTGTGCTCCACTTCTAAAAGTGAAGATTATTATTCATTTATACATCAGGTTTTTGTTGGGCAGGATAGCCTTGCTACTTTTGAATTGGGATGTTTTTGAAAGCTCAGAATTTTCCATACATTTGATCTTTTTAAATGATCCCATTCATTTCTATCTTCTCTAGCAGATTGTTCCCTATTATATCATCAATCTTCAATCTCTCTAACTATTGTTGGCAACTTTGTCTACAAACAAAACCATGACTCATAATAAAAAACAAAACAACAACAAAAATCTTTACTTGATTCATTCATCTCCACTTATTTTTGTCTTTTATCTCTTCCCTCTTTTGTAGTTAATTTTTTTGAAACCATCTCCAGGCAATGACTCCACTTCTTTTCCTCTCACTTTGTTCTTAAGTCTTTACCATCTGGATTTTGACCTCATCATTCAATTGAAAGAAATTGTTCTCTACAAAGTCATCAATGACCTCTTATTAGCTAAACCTAATGGTCTACTGTCAATGTTCATCCTTCTTGACCTCTCTACAATGTTTGGTAGAGTAAATCACCTTCTTCTCCATAATATTCCCTTTTTCTCTAGTTTTTTTGGGGGTGTGGGGAGAAAGATGACACTGCTATTTTCTAGTTCCCCTTCTCACCATTTGACAATTTCTTTTATAGTTTCTTTTGCTGGATCTCCTACTAGTTCTCACTCACTCAGTTATCTTATGAATCAAAGTTCTATTCTGGACTTCTTTTCTTATTCTCCATCATCTTGTAAACTCCTCAAGGACCAGGATTGTTTTTTGTATCTCTACAGTCTTAGTGCTTAGCACAATACCTGCCACATAGTAGATTTTTGATAAATGTTTATTGATTGATTGATTTTCTTCCTTTACAATAATTTTTTTCTTGCTGATCACATAGGCGATCATGGGATTAATCATTATCTCCAGGCAGATAATTTTCAAATCCCCTTATTCAATCCTATCCTCTCTATTAGCTTTTAGTTTTACTTGCTTAACTGCTTATTAGACATTTCAAATTGAGTGTATTGTAGATATTTTGAACTCACTATGTCTAAAACCGAACCCAGTGTTTTTTTCCTCAAATCTTCTCTATTTCAGTATTAATTTAGAAGATATGACTATTCTCCCAGACACCTGAGCTCACAACTTAAGTACGTCATCTTTGATTCCTTACTCCCTCTCATTCTCCCATCCAATTAGTTGACAAGAATTGTGAATTGTGCTTCCATATCTCTTTTTTATGCCTTTTTCACTTCTATCACACAGTCAACATCCTGATGCAATTACTCTTCACCTCTTTCTGAACTCCTGAAGTAACCTGTTGGTTTGTTTCCCTAGCTTAAGCCTCTTCTCATTCCATTCCATCTTCTACCTGGCTTCAAATTAATCATTCTAAAGTACAAATTTTTGTCTCTGTCTCTGTCTCTGTCTCTCTCTCTGTCTCTCTCTCTCTCTCTCTCTCTGTTTCTCTCTCTCTCTCTCTCTCTCTCTCTCTCTCTCTCTCACACACACACACACACACACACACACACACACACACACACACACACACACACACACATACACACACATTGAATCAACTCTAGTTGAATCAAGCTCCATTATCAAATATAAGACCCTCGGTTTGGCACTCAAGATCTTTCACAGCATGACCTTCTCACACACATTGTTATCCCTTACTCTCCCCACCTCAATACTCCTTGATCCAGTGACTGACCTTTTTGCTGTTCTCACAACCATCCATCTCCCAACTCTGGATATTCTCACTGTTTTTTCTCTCCTTTCTCCCTACTAATCTTTTATCTTTTCTGGATTCCTTCAAGTCTCAGATTAATTCCCAGATTTAGCAAGAAGACTTTCCCATCTTCCTTAATGTTAGTATTTTCCCTCTGAGGTTATCTCCAACTTTCCTGCATATTTATTTATTTATACTTATTTTTACACCATTATTTCTATATGGCCTCCTCTCTTAGACTACAAGTTCCTTTATAATAGAATTGTTTGCCCTTTCATTGTTATCCTAAGAGTTCAATCTAGTAAGAATTACTTCGAAAGTAGTAATTATATAAAAATTTTGTTGATTTGAATTCAATTAGAAAGATCTGTGATTAGTATGTATAAAAATCAATAAACACATGGCAGATGAAAACCTGTGGAAAACCAGAGAACTTTAAGCATTCTAAATGTGTTTTCCACATGGGTGTGATAACAAAAAAATTCCAAGGTACCTTTCAAGACAAATTAGCACCACTATTTCTTCCTCTAGGAGTCTGGGGGACGTTTTACATGATCCAAAGGGAAGCATCTTTCTTTTATTTTTTTTCCTTTTAAATTCCTTTTAAAATTTTTCTTCCAGTTCAGAAGAACTCAATTCCAACCTCAGTTCTATTAGTAATACACATCTCTTCCCTCCTCTGAGAATCAGTTTCTTCTTCTCTAACACTCCATCTTCCAATGAATCTTCTGCAATATCTAAAGTATAATGCTAATGCCTAACAGAGTAACAGGAGAATATGAAATGATCATCAATGAATCTGAACATTGCCAACTCTCAGAATCATGATGCTGGTAAGTGATTTGCATACTATTTTGCATAAATCTGTATACATTACATATTGACATGCCCTACTCTCATGTACTTTGACTTAATGAATTGCATTAGCTTTTAGACATAGTTAGACACTGTCTCCCTTTTTGCCTCTTTTCATTCCTGTCCCTCTTCATTACAGACCATGAATCTCTCTTCTTCTGTTTCTGAAAAGCTAAAATGATTCGCTATGACTAAGGGCATATGAAAGGAAGCTAGTGATTACAAGAGAACTGGTGAACATCAATCAAGGACCCAAAAAAGTTACATCTGAATTCAAGCCACAATGGGATCAATAACTTTTTCAAAAGCACAATCAGAGAGCCTCCTTCTAATGCTAAAAAAAAAAAAAAAAAAAAAAAAAAAAAAAAAACTTTAAACAAGAAGATGTTGACTCCAATGAGAAATATTCAATTAAATAAAATGTGAGGGTAAATGACAAGAGAAGCCCCAACTCTCCTGGTGGAATACCGAACATGTGTGGGAGAGGGGAATATCTGTATGGAATCTTTGTAGCAGCGAGAACTCACTGCCCTACTGCTGCCGTCTGCCACTGAATGGTTACTTCTCTGCAGACCAGCTGCTATCTTTCTTCTCTTGGTTACTGACATCATGCGCTGAACTGCTTGACGCTCTCTGCTGTCATTTCCATCTTTTGCATCTCAGCCAAATTATAGCCCTCTCCACAGGTGAGGGCTCCCAGTGTTTTCATGAGATGTTCTCACAGTTATTGCAATATATATGTATATTTATATATACATATATATTTATATTACATATATCTGTATACCTTGGATCTTGTGAAGATTTCTTGGGTGAAAAGGGTTGCAGATGGAAAAAGTTTAAGAAACCCTGCTTTAGGACAATTTGTCATAAAAGTGTTCATTTTTATCCAGCAACAACTTCTCCCTCCCTACTGTTTATGTTGGGAGAATAATCTGAGTGGGGCGCTTTACCCAGGCATTTTGTTCATTTTAGCTGGAGGGTACACAATGATCCTGATTCTTCATTCTTGCTGCCAGACCCAGATGACTGCTTCCCCTATGGGAAAGGTAGGAGGCCTCCCCAAATCTCCTTAATGGAAATAATCACTTAGAAGTTAAAGGTGTTTTCATCTTTAAAAATGGAATAATTTGCACAGCCAATAAATTGGCTTTAAAAATTCAAATGCAAAAGTATAGTACAGGGAGGAATGGCTACATGACTGTTTTCTTTTGATTTGCTTTGGGTTTTTTTGGGTTTTTTGGGGGTTTTTTGTGTTTTTTTTTAAAACTATGAGGGTTGGACTCCAGGCTCAATATGAGTTAAAAAGTAGACAAAACAGCCTTCTCCTACACCAAAGCTAATGTGGTCAATTTAAAACTGCCTCAAGAAAGTCAGAGGGCCCAGAAACATGAAGATGAAAGTTCTGAGGTAATTCTGTTGGGCCAGAGATTACCTTGGAATGCAGTCTTTAAACCTGGGCACCAAACTTTAGAAAGAAAATTGGAAAACTACAGAATGGCAAGAATAGGGTAACCAAGATGAAGAGAAGTCTGGAGATAAACTGGTGTGAAGATTGGCTAAAATGACAAAGTATTTGTCCTAGACAAGAAGGGGAAGAATGGGAGAATATGGTTACTGGTTGGCTGCCCTCTTGTCCAAGAAACAAAATTAGGGTTACAATTAATCCTTATTCTATTTCAAATATTACCCCTAATTTTTAAGTATGCTTCATCTTGTTGGAGAAGGGTGGTTGTTTTTTTTTTTTTTTTTTGTGTGTGTGTGTGTGTGTGTGTATGTGTGTGTGTGTGAGAGAGAGAGAGAGAGAGAGAAAGAGAGAGAGAGAGAGAGAGAAACAGAGACAGAGATAGAGAGACCGAGTGAGGAGAAAGACAGAGACAGAGACAGAGTGAGAGGAGAGAAAGAGAAAAAAGAGAGATAGAAGGATAGGAGAACAAAGGAGAGACGAGAAGAAGAGAACAGAGGAGAGAAAAGAAGAGGAGAGGAGATAAAGGAGTGGGTGGGAGAGAGAAGTTGCAGAAATAAAATTTTAATACATAATTATTCATACTATGCCAGAAGAAGAAATGGGCTGCCTTGAAAGGGACTGATTTCTTTATCTCAAAAGTCCAGGGATGCTCTATAAGCTATTAGTGGATCAGCTATGGATTAGACTAGAATCTCTTCAAACTATTTTTCATTGTGAGGTTTTCTTTCATGATTACTGTATAATAATAAGTATTATTATTATTTTCCATGCAAGACCAAATTAGGTGGTCCCTCTATACGATAAAGTAAGTACATTATGAGTATATGAAACACCTTTGTTGTGTTACTGCTTCTGAATCTCTTATTTCATTTCCCACAGTTATGTTTAGTCTTGAAATTATTTGTTACTATAATCTGTGATGAAAACGGGATTAAAAAATAATTATTTTAAAATGTAAAGACTGAAAGAAATTTATTGGTTTAAATGTAGGTCACATCTCAAAATAAAATGTATTTAATATGTCTATATTTCTCTCTTCCAAATTTCTGTCTATCTATATCTATCTATCTATACACACACATACATATGTATATATATATATATATATAATGGGAATTATATATGTATATCTCTATGTCTAGATAGGTAGGAGTAGCTATACATACATATATACACAGAGAGAGAAAAATAACACTAATTACAAGCTGCAATCTGTTCTTACATGAAATAGTTTGAGGAGGGGGTAGCTCATATTTGGAGCACTAAACTATTGCTTTCCTAGCATTTCTCTTTTAAAATAATACTTGCTGACACTGGAAAAGCACTGTGCATTTGCAGAGTACTTTCCATGGATTATCTCACTGGATCCTCACAACAGCCCTGGGAGAACAGTATCGGGGTGCTTTGGTCTTCATTTCACAGATGAGAGAATGGAGGCCCAGGGAAACTAACTCACTTGCTCGGGGTCAGACATAGAGTTTGATCCAGCTCTGGCGGTCCCTGCATTCTACTGTGCGTTACTCTTTCATTCTTGAGGGCTCCCTTATTCCCGGAACACTCCCGAGAAGTGGGCAGTGTGAATGGAGAAATCCCCATACTGCTATAAATGTCTGCCTCTGCTTTAACCAGTCATGCCTTGGAGAAACCGCAAAATCAAGCCAGTGTTTTTGGCTCCATTGCAGCCCTACCCCCCGCTGCTGGTACCATCTGCTCTAAGGTTATCATTCACCTGGTCTCTATTTATCTCGAATGTCCTGATTTATATAGGTGATTTTTCCATGAAAATGGGATGTCATCGAGGGCTGGAACTGTTCATTTTCTTTTTAAATTGCCAGGGTTTGCCACAGGACCTAGGTACCCAGTGACTGCTAAATAAAAGCTTGCTGATGTGTTGATTCATTGGTTCTGGTCCTTGATCAGGCCTGAGACCTCAACTTCCCACAGAATAAAGTTGAATTTTGATGTCAAACCTCGCCCATCATTTTTTCTTTGTCAATAGTGCCAGTTATCATGTAATTGTTAATCACACTGGCCTCTCAAACCCAGAACCACACTTTAGCTCCGGGCCTAGCATGTGGAAGCCCTGTTCATTCTCCTATGAGCCCATCCAGGACTGGTTTGATTCTTGAACTGGCTGGACTTTTGGATTTTATCCAGTCTTTTTTCCCCTGGGGGGGGTGACTTGAGTGTGGAAGAACTTTGGAAACCCACTCCCTAATAACTAAGCACTGAGGGAATAAAGCGTGACTGTGAGTAGATGGTTTGAAGTCAGATACGAGTGTAAAATAAAGATACAAGGCATGGAGTTAACAGAGACAATTTGTGATTGTTGGGAGAGAATTTGTGCAGATGCTAGGTTTGTTTTTCGGCAGAAAGCATACAGATTGAATAGGTGGTGGGGCTGGGGGTGATATGGGTTGTGAGCAGGAAATAGGGGAGGTGGTAAAATTGGATTATTGCTGATAGCCTCCAGGGACTGAGATGCTGTTTGCATGAGCTTGAACAAAGAGAACACCCAGAAGTAACATCAGAGCATCCTAGGAACCTGCCCTCACTGCCCTTATCCACAGACTGGGCCAGTTCTAGAACTGCCCCCGCTTCCAAGAATCCTCCAGGATGCCCGGGGAGCTGAAAGGCTGCTAAGAGCCCAGTGTGTGTTGGTCGGATCTTCAAGTCCCACTAGTGCTGTTGTTACTCTCCTCAGATCCGTGGATATTTAATATGCATGGGATCTTATCATCAGGGCCACCCCTCCTATGGAAGAGGGAACAATCATCCCTCCAATTCATTCCATTGGATTTCTTCCTATGATCTACACAAAGTCCTAGAGGCCTTCCCAGGGTTTGGGCCACAAATACAACCATGGAGTCTTTCATCTTTGCTATTGTGTCATATGGTCTGCCCACATCTATCTGAGACATTTGTGCCATGGAAACTGCCTTTTACACTAACTTTTTATGAGCTAGCCCTTACAGGAAGCCCACCAGAACAGACATACCCACAATGCATTTTCCCATTGCACCTTCCATTCATCTGCCATTCTGATTTTTCAGAAATCATGGCATTCTATGATCCACAGTGATAAAGCAGGAAAGGAAGAATGTTAATGTTCAAAAGGAGGGCAGCTCAGTGCCACTCACCCAATACTACCTAACGTAAGTTCTTTCTTCTACCAACTTCTTTGCCAAGACAGTCGTCCATTCAGTCAAGTAAATCTGTGTATGCTAATCTGGCCAGCATGCATTTTTCCTTCCATTTCATCTTTGTCCATTGTGAATTGCTGGGCCAGTCTTTTAGGAAATGATAAATATTGTTGGGAAATACTTGTATGGTCCTGAGATTGAGCCCATAAACATCAGGCCATCCACCAACAGAAATCTATAATTTGTTTGAATAAGCAACAAATCCAAGTAAAATGCTAGGAGAAACTAGAGGAAGGAGAGATCCCGTGTAGTGAGCCAGAGAGGATTCCTCTGAGCCAGCTGAATGGAAGTTTGAAAGACATGACATTCATAAGATTAAAATGGATAAAATGAGGAGAATTCATTTCAGGCAGAAGGGAGGGCTTTAACAGAGTTGTGGAAAAGTGAGAAAGTAGGATGGGGAAAGGACCAGAAAATTATTTGCTTTTGAGGGGAAAAGGAATGTGCAAAGGTCATGATGGTAAGCTAGAGCCAGACTTTAGGCTAAGGTCAGGTTGTGACATAATATGGCAGTACCAGCAGCCAATTTCTATGATATTGGTATTGGGGAGAGACCAAAGGATTCCCCATTCAGGGAGTAATAATTTTTCATTGTTATACTGAAAGCAGAAAGACCTGGAAGGAATCTGTTATATTAATTTAGGCAAGGAAAGACAATAGCATGAAATTAGGTAGTCTTCAACAAGAGGATGGATGAGTAAGAGAGATTTTGCTAGTAGAATCATCAAGACTGACAATTGATAGAATGTGATAGAAAAGGAAGGAACTGATAATTATCAGTCTAGTAAATTGGAGCAGCAAAAATAAAAACAGAGAAAATGGGGATGGTCAGGGTTTTCAAGAAGATAATGACTAAGTTTGAGACTTGTTTCTTGGAAGGAACATCAAGGAGAAGATGTAAAAAGAATGGGTAATATAAAATCCAGTGTTCTCTCATTAATTCCACTAAACAGTGGTGATAATGAATGTACCCTGATATATTTTGAGGAGCAGTGTGGCCAACCTCCTCTTTAACACAAAGTTCCACATTGGGCTGGCCCTTTGGGTTACAATTGCATGTAACAATTTTGTGAAGGCCGGGCCTTTTCTCCCAGATTCTTCAATCTTTGCATCTTCATTTTTTTATTTTATTTTAGAGCCTATTACACTTGGTACCTCGATGTTTGGTGTTGGTATTTGCTCATTGTCTATCCTACTTTTCAACTTAAACATGTTTTCCTGGTTATCTCTCGATACTTTTTTCAAAAAAAAAAAAATTGAGCCATCCTGTGGCCAATCTCTTCTATCCTAGAGCTTTCCCACATTCTGACCTGGATCCCCATCTCCAGTAAGTGTCTTGACTGTTCCTTCTTCACACATGATTCTTTGTCACTATAACTGAAGTCTGTGAGCTGACCATTCATAATCAATCTCACCCAAGCACCATGTCTTATGAGAATGCACAAAAGCAAAGAGTACTGAGTTGTGCTGAGAGGGCCATTGGGGCAAAGAAGAGCTTTTGTTTGTTTTGCTTTTGACCAGGGTGCAGCATCATTCAGTACTAAAAAAAAAAGGTCCATCTGTGAAACTAGAGAAACCATTCGAGAAGTGAACTTAAGTCTCCCTAGCAGACACATAGGGAATTCTCAGTAATAGAATGTTTCCCTATTTGATCCTACTTCTTTCTTACATGTCTTGGAAGTGGGGCAGTTGATTGTTTTTTTGCTGATATAATAAACTATTTTGAAAAACAAATCACCAGGTGGAGCCAAGATGGTGGAGTAAAGGCAGGAACTCTCCCAGCCTCTCCCCCAAACTGCTTCAAATCCTTTTCATAATGACTAAACAAATTTTAGAACATCAGAACATCCAAAAATATCAAGTAGAATGTTTTCCAGTCAAAACCACTTAGAAGCTCAGCAGAAAAGTCTGAGGCACCAGAGTGGAATTCCAGCATTCAGTCTTGGTGCAAAGTGTGCTGGTGCAGCCCTCAGACCTTGGAATCAGCAGCATTACTCATGGCTCCCAAATCTCTCAGCCCAAAGACACCAAAGAGGACCTGAAAGATCAGCAGAAAGGTCAGCCTGACCCCAGCTCCAGCCCAGACCCCAGTGTCAGTGGAAAAATAGAAAAATGTGTGAAATTTCTCGTTGGAAAAACAACTGACCTAGAAAATGGAGCCAGGAGCGATAATTTAAAATGTATTAGTATACCTGAAAGTCACCATCAAAAAAAAAGTCTTTGACCATAACCTTACAAGAAATTTTCAAGGAAAATTATCCTGATATTCTAGAAAAGGAGAGTAAAATAGAAATTGAAAAAAAATCTACCAATCACTTCCTGAAAGAGATACCAAAATGAAAACTCCCAGGAATATTATACCTAAACTCCCAGGTCAAGGAGAAAATATTGCAAGCATCCAAAAAGAAACATTTCAAGAATGGTGGAGCTAGAGTCAGGATAACAGAAGATTCAGCAGCTTCTACATTAAAGGACCAGAGGGCTTGGAATATTATATTTTGGAGAGTAATGGGACTAGAATTGCAACCAAAAATCATCTACCTGGCAAAACTGAGTATAATCCTTTAGAGGAAAAGGTGGTCATTCAATGAAATAGAAGATTTTGAAGCTTCATGATGAAAGCACCAGAGCTGAATGGAAAATTTCCTTTTCAAATATAGGACTCTGGAGAAGCATGAGGGGATAATCAGGAAAGTGGTATTATAAGGCACTTCATAAGGTTTATCTATTTGCCTTCCTACATGGGAGAATGATACTTGTAACTCACTACAATATTCACATTATTGTGGCAGTTAGAAGGAGTATATATAGAAAGAGGTCATAGGTGTGAGTTGAATATGAAGGGATAATATCTTTTTTAAAATGTAATTAAGGGGTGAGGAAGGGATTTACTGGGAGAAAGGGGAAGGGGAAAGTGAAATGGTGCAAATTATCTGCCGTAAAAAAAGAGGCAAGAAAAAGTGGAGGGGGAAAAGGGGAGGAGAGGGAGAGGGAGTGAACCTTCCTCTCATCAGAATTGGTTCAAATAGGAAATAACATACAGAGTTATACAAATCTATCTTTTTTTATTAATTTTATAATTATAAAAAAATTTTGACAGTACATATGCATGAGTAATTTTTTTATAACATTATCCCTTGTATTCATTTTTCCAAGTTTTCCCCTCCCTCCCTCTACTCCCTCCCTTAGATGACAGGCAATCCCATACATTTTACATGTGTTACATTATAACCTAGATACAATATATGTGTGTAAATACCATTTTCTTGTTGCACGGTAAGAATTGGGTTCCGAAGGTATAAGTAACCTGGGTAGAAAGACAGTAGTGCTAACAATTTACATTCACTTCCCAGTGTTCCTTCTCTGGGTTATACAAATCTATCTTACCCTGGATGAAAACAGGAGGGCAATGGGATCTGGGAAGGGGAGAGAGTGACAAAAGAGGGCATATTAGGAGATGGAGTGGTCAGTACCAAAACACTTTTGAGAAGGGACAAGGTGAAAGGAGAAAGAATAAATGGGAAAATACAATTAGCAATAGTAATTATAGAAAAAAAAAACTTTGAAGCAAGTTTCTCTGATAAAACCTCATTTCTCAAACACAGAGGGAACTGAGTCAAATAAATAAAAAATAAGAGTCATGCCCCAATTGATAATTGGTCAAAAGATATGATCTGTGGCCAAAGGGCTGTAAATTCATACATATCCTTTAATCAACAGCACCATGAAAACCAGGTAAAAACACCAAAAGAGATTTGTAAAAAAAAAAAAAAAATCCAAAAAAGAAAAATGGCCTATATGTACAAAAAAATTTCATAGCAGCTTTCTTCTCAGGACCAAAAAAAAAAAAAAATTGGAAGTTGAGGAGATAACATCAATTGGAGAATGGCTCAATATACTGTGGTATGCGTTTGTAATGGAATATTACCATTTTCTGGGAAATGATGAGGAGGATGCACTCAGAAAAAAAAAGCCATCTGGAAAGTTCTCCATGAACAAAGTGAAATATACTGTAAACAAAGTAATAGCAATGTTCTGGGAATGACGACTGTTTTATTCTCAGTAGTACAATCATCCACAACTACTCTCAGGGACTTTTAATGAAAAATTCTATTCATACCCAAAGAAGGAACTGTGTTTCAATACAGACTGAAGCATTCTCTCTTTCTCTCTCTCTCTTTTTTTAACTTAATTTTTCTTGAGGATTTTTATTTTCCTTATGAAGGGAAATCTATGTTTTCTTTCATAAGTTGACTTTTATGGAAATGTTTTGCATTAACTTCACATGTGGCTTCTTAATTGTGGATAGAGAGAGGGAGAGAACCTAGAACTCAAAAATCTTAAAAACAAATGTGAAAATTGTTTTAAAAGTAACTGAAGGAAAATATTGAATAAATAAATTCAGTGTGAAAAACAAATCACCAAAAAATTACTAAAATGTGAAGGGCATTTAAAAAATAATAACTTCTTGACTAATATGTCCAAAAGAGTGCTTTTTGCTAAAAATTTTCTTGGAAGCTGCAATTTTACTTAAATAAAGTGCAGGCAGTTGCACCAAAAATGGCCAGATCCAACCTCTTCCATCCTCCTGTTCCATCTTCAGAATGTTCAATTTAAAACTTAATTAGCACGGTTCCTTTCAGACCCAAATCAAGCCCTTAGGTTTTTGTGTTGCTTGTTATGGATTTCATTCACACTATTAAGTGTGTTTTGCCATTAAGTGTAAATTTTCTTCCTTCTTTTGATGTTTAAAGGGCATATGTGAAAATTGTGTCATCTCTTTGTAAACAAGAAGAAACTTAAGATGGTAAGCCATGAATGTCTCAATCCCTGACTAAGCCAAGCATCTTTTCTCTAAAACTGGACGTGAGCACTTTGGTAGAAGGAGGTACCCAAAGGGTCCCTGGGCTAGGAGAACCTGTGAACTATAGTCTGCATCTCATCAGCCTTAAAGCAGTCACAAGATATCTCTCTCAAGGCTGTGCTCCCTTTCAGTTCATTGTTCTTGGCTTCAAGTGGACACATAATGGGGCTCTCTGCAGATCTCCAAAAACAACCAAGACTTGAGGACTGAAGTTTATCCTGGAAATCCCAGGGCATCTTGCTCAGATTTAAATCTGCTAAAGCATTCAGAACCTGAGGGACTTGGGTCTGCTGGAACTACTATCATTCCTCAGAGACCTCAAATAGAGAACATCAAGCCCTCCTCAGTGACCTGGGATTCTGACGGAAACAATGCTAGAATTGGAGTCAGAAGATCTGGGTTTGAACTCCAGCATGGATAAAGTACATCAAGCCTCAGGTTTCTCGTTTGTAAGACCAGATGACTTCAAAGACTCTATTCAATTCTATAATATTTTATCCAATAATGTTTCCTTCATTTTTCAAGGATCTGTGACCCATAATACAAGTGACCATCTCACCTACTCTCCATGACTCAATCATTTTGATGAGTGGTTATGGCCCTCAACATTCTCAATATCCTCAACTATAAAACTAAAGGGTTTCTCAAGCCACTGGTCCCTAAATTTTCTTTGAGCTTTATTTTTTTTCCCTGAGGCTGGGGTTAAGTGACTCACCCAGGGTCACACAGCTAGGAAGTGTTAAGTGTCTGAGACCAGATTTCAACTTGGGTCCTCCTGAATTCAGGGCTGGTGCTCTGTCCACTGTGCCACCTAGCTGCCCCTTCTTTGAGCTTTAAATCAATGACCCAGTATCTCCTCCTGGTTGTGTGTCTGATGACAAGCTACTCCAGATTCAGTGAGGCTGTCCCTATCTGTACTTAACAACAGAGGACTAGTATTTAATAGATATGGACCTGGAGGAAGAATTCAGGGTCCCACCTATATCATACTGAGGATTAGGAGGATTTTAGTAGAATTGAGGAGGGGAAAGGAGTACTTTATTGAAAACTGAGTGGCTCCACTACAGGGGTCACCTGTCATCTCAACTATTTCCTAAATTGTCTTCCATGTGGATATCTGCTCAGAGGAACGTAGACCCAGATCCTCTCCTTCATGACTTTGTTTTTAGGGTGCATTTGAACAGCTCTGTTCCAAAGGCTTTTTTTTGCCATGTTCCTGGGAGGCATAGCAGAACCAGGGTTCACTTGTCTGCAAAAACAGTCAGCTAATTATCTCCTGAGAACTTGTGATCATTTTAAGGGCTATGCAGAAGATGTTAACTAATCACACAGCTCCCAGATATTTGTAACATGCAGTGTGACTGTGAGGGTGCATTTCAATGAGGGCCAGGCCTGACTGCTGACAAGCTGTGCTGGAGGGCAGCCCATCAAGGAAACTTTTGACCCACATCAGATCTACAGAACTGGCCACATCTGTCCCATAGCCTCGCCTTGGTGGCCAAGGAGAATACCCCCCCTTTCCATTGGTGTTTGGCACTCTAGAGACTTTATTAAATACTAATCATTGCAAGAGCTCCAAGTCCTGGAAGAGAAAAGTACTGTCTAATTACCAACTGCAAATCTCATGCAAATGAATGCAAGCAGCCAGAGTTCATACACATGTGTTAGGATAAAATCCTTTATTATCCAGGTTTTTTTTTAATGGAACACAATTGACATATGCTAGGGCTTTCATGTTTTAAGACTCCCATCTATTGAGTTTGCACCGTTGTTTTTCCCAGGTAAGAAATTTTCACATCTCTTGAATACCCAAATCAATCCTAGGTGGAGGAAACTCACTTATTCCCACTCCTTTAACTAGTCAGTCTCAGAGAGTTTTCAGGATAAGCACCTATCTTCCTTTCAATATTCTCATCATTGAAATCTTATATCCTCAATTCCCTACAGAATAAATCCAATGAATTTCTCATAACTGTCATTCTAGTGTCTCTGCCTCCAGCCTCTCCTCTTTCTCCAATCCAGCCTTTGTAAATCTGCTAAAATAATTGTCCTCAATAACTGTTCTCATCCTTTTTTGTCCCTCACACAGCAAGATTCTATGGTTCCTTATCACTTCCAGGGTCTAAGACAAATTTCTGATGTTGGCACTGCAAACAAAGTCACTGTGTGAGTTTAATCTGCCTTTTGATTCTAATTTAATACCCAGTTCCTCTCACACAAAAGGGAGGTGTAATGTAGGAGAATAAGATCTGGTCTCAAACTCAGGGAGAGCAGAATTTAAGTCACCTCTGAAATATAAAGGCTGGGTGACCTTGAGGAAGTCATGAAACTGAACAAGTCTCGAGGTGAATCTGTGAAAATATAAATTAACTGCAGGGGAGAGGAAGTTGGCTTGTCCAGGAATTTTAATATCTAAAATAATGAAGACTAAAGTGATCAGAACCACAAGAACACAATAACAGCAATATTATTCTAAGAACAACTTTGAAAAATAGGGAAAAAAGGATGCCTACCAAATTCCTACCAAAAGACATGGTACTGATTTAAACCAGGTAGGATAAAAACAGAGAAAGAAAATGATAGACCAATTTCCCTAATGCATATTGATGCAAAAATCTTAAATAAAATATTAGCAGAAAATCATCCTCAAGGTAATACACCATGACCAAGTAGGATTTATATCAGGAATGCAGGGCTGGTTCAATATTAGGAAAACTATTTGCATAATTGACTAGATCAATAACCAAACTAAAAAAAAAAAAAACAACATATGATTATCACAATAGATGCAGAAAAAGCATTTGATAAACTCTAATATCCATTCCTATTAAAAACTATTTGCATAATTGACTAGATCAATAACCAAACTAAAAAAAAAACAACATATGATTATCACAATAGATGCAGAAAAAGCATTTGATAAACTCTAATATCCATTCCTATTAAAAACACTAGAGAATATAGGAATAAATGGAGTTAAAATAGTCAGTTAAAAACATCAACAAGCATTATATGTAATGGGGATAAACTGGAGCAGGAGTGAAACAAAAATTGCCCACTATCACCATTATTATTCAATATTGTATTGGAAATGCTAGCTTTGACAATAAGAGAAGAAAAAGAGATTAAAGGAATTAGAGTAGGTAATGAGGAAACCAAATTATCATTCTTTGCGAATGATATGATGGCATACTTAAAGAATGCTAGAAAATCAAGTAAAAAACTTTTTTAAATTAATACACAACTTTAGCCAAGTTTCAGGATATAAAATAAATCCTCAGAAATTGTCAGAATTTTTACACATCACTAACAAAATGCAACAACAAGAGACACAAAGAGAAATTCCATTTAAAATAACTGTTGATAATATAAAATATTTAGGCATCTATCTGCCAAGGGAAAGTCAGGAACTATATGAACAAAACTACAAAACACTTTGCACACAAATAAAGTCAGAGCTAAACAACTGGAAAAATATCAAGTGCTCTTGGATAGGTCGAGCGAATATAATAAAGATGACACTATTCCCTAAACTAATCTATTTATGTAGTGCTATACCAAACTTCCAAGAAACTATTTTACTAACCCAGAAAAAATAACAACAAAATTCATCTGGAAGAACAAAAGGTCAAGAATTTAAAGGGAATTAATGAAAAATGTAAATGTACCTGATCTAAAACTATATTATAAAGCAGTGGCCCACAAAACCATTTTGTATTGGCTAAGAAATAAAGCAGTTAATCAATGGAATAGATTGGGTTTACAGAACAAAATAGCCAATGACTAAAACAATCTAGTGCTTAACAAATCCAAAGACCCCAGCTTTGGGGATAAGAATTCACTATTTGACAAAAACTGCTGGGAAA
Organism: Sminthopsis crassicaudata; assembly: GCF_048593235.1. Lineage (NCBI taxonomy): Eukaryota > Metazoa > Chordata > Mammalia > Dasyuromorphia > Dasyuridae > Sminthopsis > Sminthopsis crassicaudata. The sequence continues at coordinate 4,621,558 of NC_133621.1, read as the reverse complement.
ATTGGAAACTAGTATGGCAGAAACTAGGCATGGACCCACAGCTAATACTGTATACCAAGATAAGATCAAAATGGGTTCATGATCTAGACATAAAGAATGATATAAACAAATTAGAACAACATAGGATAGTTTGCTTCTGAGATCTGTGGAAGAGGAAGGAATTTGTGACCAAAGAACTGGAAATCATTATTGATCACAAAATAGATAATTTTAATTATATTAAGTTAAAAAGATTTTGTACAAACAAAACTAACACAGACAAGATTAGAAGGAAAGCAATAAACTGGGAAAACATTTTTATATTCAAAGTTTCTGAAAAAGGCCTCCTTTCAAAAATATATAACGAATTGACTTAAATTTACAAGAAATCAAGCCATTCTCCAAATGATAAATGATCAAAGGATATGAATAGACAATTTTCAGTGAAGAAATTGAAACTATTTCTAACCATATGAAAAGATGTTCCAAGTCCTTATTAATCAGAGAAATACACATTAAGACAAGTCTGAGATACCACTACACACCTTTCACATTGGTTAAGATGACAGGAAAAGATAATGGTGAATGTTGGAGGAATGTGGGAAAACTGGGACACTGATACATTGTTGGTGGAATTGTGACTGGATTCAACCATTCCAGAGAGCAATCTGAAACTATGCTCAATAAATTATCAAACTGTGCATGCTCTTTGACCCAGCAGTGTTTGTACTGGGCTCATATCCCAAAGAGATCTTAAAGGAGGGAAAGGGGACCCACATGTGTAAAATGTTTGTGGCAGCCTTCTTTGTAGTGGCTAGAAACTGGAAATTGAATGGCTGCCCATCATTTGGAGAATGGCTGAACAAATTATGATATATTAATCTTGTGAAATATAATTTTTTCTGAAATAAATGACCAACAGAATGATTTCAGAGAGGCTTGGAGAGACTTACATGCACTGATGCTAAGTGAAATGAGCAGGACCAGGAGATCATTATACACAACAATAAAACTATACATTGATCAGTTCTGATGGATGTAGCTCTCTTCCACAATGAGATGATTCAAGAGAAGCATTACAAGAGAGGACTGTGGGAATTGAGTGTGGTTCACAACATAGCATTTTCATTCTTTTTGTTGTTGTTTGCTTGCATTTTATTTTCATTTGCAAAAGTGTTAGTTTTTTTTTAAGTAAACAACATAAAATGGAAATTCATGGAAATTCAGTCCTCTTTAATGTTGTGTTTTGAACATTGAAATGTACTCCTTTTTGTCTTTTGGAATTTAAGTTCAAAATAAATTTAAAATTAAATTTTAAAAGTTAATTCCAATATCAATAAAATTGTCAGTACATTCCCTCTCCCTCTTAACTTTCACAATTAATATTTTCCTACCGAGTTGAACAACTTCATTAGTCTCCAAAATATTGATGAAGTCTTGATCTAATTCTCCATTTTTTCTTTTCTATTAAATTGCACAAGCTACCCTCCAAATATGGAATCCACTCCCTTCTCTCTATCTGGGAAGGAAGGGAAGGAAGAGAAGGAGAAAGGGAGGAAGGAAGAAGGAAGGGAGGAAGGAAGGGAGGGAGAAAGGGATGAAGAAAGGAAGGAAGGAAGGGACGAAGGGAGGGACGAAGGAAGGGACGAAGGGAGGGACAAAGGGAGGGAGGGAGGAAGGAAGGGAGGAAGAAGCTGGCTATTTGGTTTTGGTCATGTCATTTGATGTCTGTCACCATTTCTTCAATTATAAAATGGAGCTAATAATGGCACCTATCTCCCATAACTATTGGGAGGATTAAATGAAACAATATTTGTAAAGTGCTTATAGCACATAACAGATACTTAATAAACACTGGTTTCCTTCCCCCTCATCTTTCTTCAGTTTTTTACTCAGTAATGTAAGGACTCCCTTATCTCAGACTCCTGAACCTTCCCAAATGCCCATCTTTTTAGGAAGAAATCACTTGCAAGAGTTTGACTCACTTTGAAGAAAGAACCACTTTTCCGGCCTGCTTTCTGGGATTTGCATAAGATAGAAAATATAACATATATTCAATTTAACATTATTAAAATGTTAGATTTGAGGTCATTATAGAAAACCAAGGTTTTGCGGCTAAGAAACCAAGAAGAGAACCCATTCTGGTTAGACGCATTGCTGCATTTGCTCATTCTCTGCCTGGATGGAGGCAGGGACTTAGTGCCTGCAATTCAGACTCTGAAGTGAGTTAGGAAATGGAAGAAGATAATGTAAATTGAGCATTAAAATTGTTTATAAAAAGCACTGTTTAATTCTTGGACAAGAATATGAATTTTAAAGATAATCAAATATACATAATTTACAAGGATATATATTTTAAATGAATAAACATTTATTCTGTGTCTTTGATCATCTCCATGTTTCCTTTCTTTTTCTTCTTTATGGAAGAATCAAAGTGGTCTGTATGTATTAAGGCTAATCTGCTGTCTCCACTCTCAGTTAACATAATTCTATGCACTTCCCTTTAGCCTTGTTCTCACTCTTCATCTCATCAGGATTACAAACATATGCGCCCAAGAGGAAACTGAATCAGAAGAGTCTTTTCCAAAAATCATTAACCAACTCTCATCGGGTCTATGAAAATGGAACTTCCATGCCAACATGACAAACATTTCTTTCATTTTGTCAAAGTATGGGTGCAAAGTCTAGTTAGTGGGTCAACTAGCCATTACTCCTGTTGTTGCTAGGGATAGGAGAGCTCAGTTATTAGAAAAGCAGATTCATATGGCCCTCTGCTATCCCCAGAACCTTATTCAAATTCAGGCTAAGCTGGCTTCCCAAACCCAGATGTGCCCCCTGAACACAAATCCCCAGCCTCATTCCCCATGCTCAGGTCACTCCCCTTTATCACAGGAACTGCTGGATGGAGTAAGGATCCTCTTTCTGGGAAAACAATCCAAGTCACAAAAATGAATTCAGCTGGGCAAAAGAAAAACCAACCTAGGATCAGAAGACCAATGTTCAGCTTTGTCTTTGCTACTAACACAATGTTTTTGCGAGTAAATTGTCTCAGTGACCTTATCTATAACACAAATAATAACAGTAATCATAATACTTAGGATCCTAAGATCCAGAAGTCATTTAGTCCAAGTTCCTAATTTTTCAAAGGAGGAAACCGAGGTCTCAATTGTTTAACTGGCTTGCCCAAGCTGACATGGTCATCCCATCCAACCTCCTCATTTTGCAGATGGAGCCAAAGGAAATGAAGTGACAGTTATTTGTGTGGCACTTCTCTCGCCATCATTTTCACCCTAATCCAGGGAGGCAGGCAGAGGAATGTTTGCCACCCCATTTATACAGATAAGACTAGGGTCGGAGTTGTGAAATGACTGGTCAAAGATCAACTAGTTGCTGAGGAAGCACTTAGTGGGAGAATCTCCTTCTGGTTTTCATCAGGATATCTCCCTGACCAAGAATGGCTTCTTCTTCACTTTGTATCTGTGGATGCACATGTATTTACAAACACAATCCAACCCAATAAATACTTATTAAGTGCTTACTATGTTCTAGGCATTGTGCTGTGTCTGGGATATAATAAATAAAAAAGAGGGTTCTTGCTCTCAAAGAGTTTACAATCTAATGAAGGGAGACACTGCACAAAAGGAGGCAAGAAACCTGCAGGAGTGCAGGGAACCAGACGGTATCTTGTTCTGTAGAACTGAAAACAGATAAAGCAGCAAATGCAAAGTGGAATGAATGTACATGTATTGTAAATATAGCTGTACAGACATATTTAGATTTAGATAGATAGATATTTACATATATAGATAAATATAGCTATGTATATATAGCTCTATGTACTAACAGAATTTTTATCTATAACATATCTAGAAATAATCATAAATATATATATATATATATTTGTACATAGATCTATCATCTATCTATCTATGTCTATATTTATCTATATGTGTATGTGTTCAAGGATAACTTAGTAGCACAGTGGATAGAGCCAGGCCTGGAAAAAAGAACACTCACCTTCCTGAGTTCAAATCTAATCTCAGGCACTTACTAGCTGTGTGACCCTGGGCAAATTACTGAACCCTGTTTGCCTCAGCCCCTTCTGCAAAAGAAGCTAAAAAGGAAATGGTAAATCACTCCAGTATCTCTACCAAGAAAATCAACTAAATGAGTCATGAAGAGTCAAACATGACTGAAAATGAGTAAACAAAAAAGTGTGTGTATGCATGTGGGGGTGTGTCTGAGGGATGGAGGAGAGGGTATTCCCCTGAGTAGACTCCAAGCAGGTATGGCTGTTCTTCTCTTTGGAATGGGTACCTTTAGTGCCTGCCAGAATGTTCAAAACAGGATGGAGATGGGCACTAGAAGAATTAAAGACTCAAGAGAACTTGAGTTCAAATCTGGCCCAGACACGTAATGTTTCCTACCTGTGTGATCCTGGGCAAGTCACTTCACCCCAATCGCCTCAGTAAAAAACAAAGAATTAGAGAGTCCCAGATGAGGAAAGAAACCTCAAACAGTGCCAACTGTCACCTTCTCTCCAATTTCTTTCTCATTTCCCTGAGTAGTGGCCAATGCCTTTCACAGAAAACACAATCTGTGCTTATTCCAAGAGCAGGCTCTTTCCTGCCCTGTCCCTTGACGACCCTATTGTTTGTAATGGGTTCATTGAATCTTCCTTTTGTAAGACTTCCTTGGAATACAGCTCTTTCCCCTGGTCACTGGTTGGACATCTGCTTCAACTGAGAATCAAGATCCAAAAGAAATGATTGCCTGGGCTTGAATGACCCCCACCAGGGCAGCACTGGACAGCTCCCCAAGGAAAGACTTCAGCCCAGGGGAAAGAGAGGGGTATGGCTTTTTCATTACTTTTGCCAAGGCAAGTTTGGTCCCTGGGACGTGTTTATGAGCCTTGTGTCTGGATGGAATGGTCTGAATAGGTGTGTATATATGGGAAGGTGTATGTCTGTGTGCATGAAGAATGGAGTGTGTGTTTGTGTGTGTGAGTGTGTGTGTATAGACTTTACACCATTGCTCCAAAGCACCCCAGGTAAGATGCAAAGAGAGTTTTTGGTGCTACTTACTCAACTGTGGCTCCTGACGGACTCAGAATTGGGCCCACTCTTCAGAGCCTCGATTTCAGCTTCAAGGATCTAATCCTAATTCTGGAACAATGACAATTGTTTATACACTAGAGAGAGTGCTGCATTTGGATTCAGATGATGGAGACTCCCATCCCATCTGTGCCCCTGACTGCCTGGGAGGCCATCACCAAAACACCTCAGCTCTGTGGCCTCCACGGCCTCCCCTATAGAAAGAAGGACCAGATGATGTCTGAGGTCCTTTCCAACTCAAAGCTGATAGTCCTTGCGGAAATGAGATCCACAAGGTGCATCTAATAGGCAAATAATAGTACAT
>NC_133621.1:4563661-4611161 GCF_048593235.1 Sminthopsis crassicaudata | reverse complement strand
TGTTCCTTCCATTGAGCTCTGCTGGTCTCTGCCACCGAGAAGACCTTGATCTGGAGTTGGGAGGGGTTATTTCAGGCAAACCTTCGTTTCGCAGCAGAGAAAACTAATCTCCAGGAAGGTCATGGGACTTGTCCCACATCCCCCCTGGAGTTGGTGCTAGACGGGTCTGTCCCTTCAGAGTCCAGGCCCAGACGACCAGCCTGCCTTTCCTGGCTTGGAATCCTTCCCTGTCTGTCCGGAAGCCTTGCCCAATACAACTAACCCCACTTGCCTGTGGTTCCAATACCTGACTTAACCACCATTCTGCTAAGTCTCCTTTAATTGATGCTCTCACCCCCATTCCAGGTGTTCTCCTGTTAACAGCCCCCAGCTTCTCCTTCCTGAAGTCCTCCCTACCTTAGGGGCCTTCCACCCTGAGCAGAGCAGAAGACCCTGACAACCTGACCACTGCAAGTCTTTGTCACGATGCCGGTGGCCCAAAGTCACAGACTGAAGATCCTGATGAGAACAAGGCTGTGCTGCCTTGTAATTGAATAATGGCGCCCTCGATCTTTGTGCTTACCTCATCTCCATTTCATTGTTCCTTTTCCTCCCAAATAAATACAAGGGATTTTTCCCTACTGCTTTCCGAGCCCCTCGCTGTCACTATGTTTTAAAGGATCTTTCAACAGCTTTGCTTTGCATACATTAAACTCTGAACCCAAACCCCATTCCTTTCTGCTATTAAAAGTTAAAGTGATTGTTACTACAAATAAAAGATTTATTTTCCTCATTTTCAAAATGCATTTACGGTCAATGTTGGACATTTTCCAGGATGGTAGAATATAGACACATAGAAGCAATGGCGCTTCACGGTTTACAAAGCCCTTCACCTAACTTTGGCTTTATAAACCTACTTATGAGGAAGCAAAATGTACTGGAAGGAAAGCTGAGGAGCAGGAGCAGGTGAACCAGATGCCCAGGGTACCCACCGTGCTCTTCCTGTTCCAAGCCACATGAACTTGAATGTCACCTTACCCTTGGGAAAGGGGAGAGATTTCCAGCATCTTTCCTAGCTCCAGATCTACGGACCAAAACACGAATAAGTCAACAGAAGAATTGGCAGAGAACTACTCCTACCCAAGGGTGAAGAATTCATTTTGTCATGTATCTGGCCCTGAGACTGTGCTGAGAAGTTCCCACTTTATAGAAGAGGTTTCTCCAGGTTTCATAGTCCAGGCCACTTACAGGAAAAGAGCAGGGCTTCCAAAGCTAAACCTGGGCTCTTTCCTGTGCTCTTTCCTCCTTCTTCAGCACCCCACAAGCCCTTGCAATCACGTCAATGATTGGACTCAGTTTAGCCAACTGTGTGCACAGCATGAATTCAACAATTCTCTGTTTAATTGGCCCAGTGCATCCCATAGCAGGAAAGAAGCCTCCTTGTCTCCCAAATCGCTTTCCTCCTCAGTTCTAAATTGGTAACGCTGCTGTATTATGTCCCCATTATCACTTATGTATTTACCGTTATATTTATAGCCTCCCTTTCCTCCAAAGACTCCAGGTGCTTCACAGAGAGATTTTTAACACAGAAAACCTGATGAATTATACATCATGAAGCTGACTTTGAAGGTGTTCAGACTTAGAAGTTCTTCCCCTACCTCAGTATCCCATGATGTGACTTTGTGCCTTCTCAGTGGCATTCTCTTCACCCGACAGGCACTCCCTCCTCACCTCTGGAGACACAGGTAGCTGGACTGCTGGACTTTGGGTAAAGGAGGTCTGGGTGCAAAAGCTGCCTTTGACTCTTCTTAGCTGGCTGACGTCCCAACTTCTAATGTCTCTCAGTCTCCGAATCCTCCTCTGTCAAATGGGAATGGTAACTCAGGGAGTTGTAAGGAGCAAAGTCATTTTGTAATTACTGCTCCGTAATTGTCTTTAGAATCTCCAATTTCCTTCCTGGCTCAGTTCATATTCCATCTTTCATGGGGAGCTTTCATGGATAGTTTGTGTGTGGTTTTCTCTCCTAGGAGTTTATTCCTAACAGATAAGTTCACAGTTTTTTGTTTGTTTGTTTGTTTTATTTTCCTTTCTTTGTATATCCCCAGGACTTTGCACAATACAACGTACCTAGGAGTTCAATAAATGCTTATTATATTGCATCACCTTACACTGGGTAGGATGGAACTTCAGTTGAGTGTCCTTTTATATTTTTTCCTGCCCCAAGAGGATCTAGCTGGCCAATTGTGGGCCACAAGTTCTGATGAAAAAGAAGCATAGTCCTCAAGGTATTCATCAACCCTTAGAGGAGCAGCCCTGTGTCATCAGTCAGCCAATGAACTCTACCAAGAGCCTGGCACTGGGGCCATTTGCAGCCACTCTCAAACAAAAATGCCATCCCCTCGCCCCAGAGCTTGTGAGCTACTGAAGAGCCTGAAGACCTGATGGAGGAGCTGGTTTGGTATCACAGCTACACATAAGGAAAGCTTCCAACTCTCAAACCCTCAGATCCTTCCAAGAGTAATGCAAGGGCTGTTGACCACAAAAGGCCTTTCTTGACCCTGTAGCTACTAGCACATTCTCTCTCTCTTGAAATTACTTGTTACTGGGCTTTTAAAAATGCATTTTAAAATTCCCTTTCCTTGCTGTTCTATCTTACAATTGAATATAAGCTCCTGGAGGGCAGGGTCAAGCCTGGAAATTCTGGGTCTTTGTCTTCCCAGATTCTACAGCAATCAAGTTCATTCCTCCAATTGTCTTAATTAATAAAAAGTGTCATCCTATAAATGGGGTAGAATAAACATCTCAGAGGATTGAGTACATGGTCCCCATTGTACGGTCTTTTCTCCTTAAGGTTCCCCTTATTACTTCCTTTGGCGAAAGAAAGCAGTCCCAGGTCTGTCATTTAGGGAAGTTGTTAATATCTTTGACAAAGTATATTTAAGCATATGTCAAAAAAGGAACAAAACCCTCTTATTGTTCTCATTCCAACAATAAATAAGGAAAAAATCTATTAGATGTTCCCAAGTAAATGAATTAGGGATGCTGTAGCAGAGAGGAACCGGGGACATGATGCTCATCTTCCCAAGTTTATTATCATGTCTGCTTTCAGCCAATTTTATCAATTAAATGTAAACAGAAAAGTCCAGCTACATTTCACAGTCACCATTATCATGTTGCTCACATCTGTTTTTCGATCTGTCCATTTTCTGTCATTTTAATCCAGGCCCATCTTTTCCTGCATTTCCTCCTGATGATAATGTGGGGGACTTGGAGGTACAGGGCTCAGAGTGGGAAGAGGGACTCATTGTGACTTCAGGAACTTCCACAAGCCAGAAGTTCTACGTTCCCAGACTGGCGTGGCAGTTGTATACAGTTCTATATGAAGAAATCATGGTTCTCCTAGCCCTTTGGATTGTCTTCTCAATAAAGTTGGCAGAATCAACTTAGACAAAAGAACTTGCCCATGGGAAGTTACTGGCTCTCAAGAGTTAAAGGAGAGAATGAAAAGGGCCACTTTTGGTGGCTGTTAAAGCAATCTAATAGGAGCCGAATGTGATTTTGAAAATTTATCATTTGTGTCTTGAATATGTGTCGTGTCTGTGCCGTGGACAAATGGTTGTCATGCTGAGAGAGGGAACAACTTGGTTTCTAATCTTACTTTTACTGGACATGAGTTTCATATGGTTTTGGTTAAAAAAAATAAAATGAAGCCATTTCCATAAGTTCATTGGTCGTAAAACTGGAGGGGGGTCTTGGAATGGGACCTTAGGGAGTCACTGGGTCCAACCAATTTCTCGGCTTAACAGATGGAGAAGGACAATGTGTTGGATTCTAGAATTTTCTCAGGAACAGAAGTTTAGAGCTCTTTAGCCCTTCCCAAACTGGCTTTATTCAACCTGTCTATTCTCTGCTACCCCCTACCCCCTCCACCTATGAAGGTGACAATCCAGCATCACTGGGCACAAGACATTTCATCTCATGGCCACAGGCCTCCCACCACAACTGGACTGCTCTCTTCTCTTCCTGTCTCCTACTTCCCCTGCTTCCTTCAAGACTCACTTCCAATTCTGAATTCTGTAGGGGCCAAAGCTGCCCCCCACTAGCACTTCCCTTCACCTTCCATTTATACGGCACACGTTGGAGCTAAATAATTGCTTGCATGCTGACTGTCATGACAGCACAATGTGAGCTCCTTGAGGACCAGAACTGTGTCTTGCCTTTCTTTCTACCCTTGCCACATAGCATGATCCGGAGACTCTAGTACTCTTCCTACATGCTTGGTGACTGACCAACTGGATGGTTGGCCAGAGAGCTCCCCTGCCCACTTTCCTTCTTTTCAAGCAACTGAGACTTTCTCTGAAATCTCTTTTTTCAACCTCCTTGCCCTGCCCTATTGGCTCTGGACTTAAGAGATCCTCTGGAGCTTGTTAGTCCCGGGGGCGTCCTTCCCTGGCTCTGCCGAGGCCTTTGCTGCCCACAATCCATCCTTTTCTCCTCCTTTTTCTCATTAGCCTCTTGGACTGCAGGCAGCGTGAGCTGGAGTGAGAGCAGCCACTTCTCAGACAATGCTAATGACACAAATCAAGGTGTTCTGATTGTGTTGTTGATCAGCTACATTCCAGAGATGGAAAAAGATGTGGATAAAGTAGATTAAACTTAAAAGTGTGTCTGCTGTGTGGCCCCTTCCCCAGAATCACTTACTAATTATTTTCAGTCATCCCGGTGGTTATAAGGGACAATGAGACGATCCACTCCTCCCCACCAAAGCTAGAGGGTAGGAAATCAGTCTCTGTACATGCAGTAGTTAAGCACTTAGGGCCAGAGCCCAAGAGATGAGCTCCAAAATCATCTGCCCTTCCCCCAGGTGCGCCCCTGTGAGGGCTGCCTATTATTTCTTATCATTCTGAATATCCAGGCGGATCCAGGCCTCCAGATGACATTTTCAAATAGTAAATCCTTCACTTCAATCACCTATAATTGAACTTGACATTAAAATAATAGTTCTTCTGCGTGACCTTTCCCTCACAATTTCTGGAGAATTTTACAAATCTCTGTTCAGTCATAGAATCACAGGATTTCATCGTTTGAAGGGACCTCAATCGTCATTTAATCCAACTGATACATGAAGAAGTAGCCACTATAAAGTACTTGACAAATGGTCTCCTGCCCTTGGCTGGAAGATTTCCAACCACTTTCCATTTTGGAACAGCTTGGATTGTGAAGATCCAGGCCCCCTCCCGAAATCAAGACTCAATGCGCTTCTTTAAAACCCCCACTTGTCTCTCCTGGACCTGCCTTCTGGTCCAACAGTCTAAGGCTGATTCCTCCTCCGCAGGACAGCCCCCAGAGACTTGAAGACAGTCATCGTGGCCCCCAAATCTTCTCTCCTGCAGCAGTCCTCCCCATTGCTCCTCATATTCTTCTGGTTACCCTCCCCAGGCTGTTCTCCAGCTAATCTGGTGGCCCCCATGGTGTCCAGAACGAGACATCGGACTTCAGAGGAGGACGCATCAGATGAATGGGACCATCATCTCCTGACCAATGGGTTTCATTTTACTCCTAATGTTGTCTGACATCTCATGATCTTTTGGGGTTTCCACATCACACAGCTGACCAAGACCAAACTTCCAGGCGTCGGTATGAAAATTCAGCTCTGTAGTTTCATAGAGTTATCAGGCAATCTGAAAAATAGCTGGGCTCTTTAGTGGAATATATAAGTTCCATCAATATGGATCAATATGCCTCTGATTTCAAAGCCTTTCTAATCATGAACTCTTTTCATCATTTTTATCAAGCTGATGGACATAAAGTAGAATATTAGAATTGTTTAAATTTCCATTTCTCTAATTAGTGGGGATTTGGAGCATTTGTTCCTATGTTAATTGTTTGGATTTCTTCCTTTGAGAATTGCCTGTCCGTGCCCTTTGTCCATGTTTCTTTTGGGAAATGGCTGCCATCCCAGATCCTACACAAAACAACCGCTGTCTATCCATGCTTCCATCTTATCCTTACAAAGTGGATTTTTCTTTCTTTTTTTTTTTTTTCCGGAGGCTGGGGGTAAGTGACTTGCCCAGGGTCACACAGCTAGGAAGTGTTAAGTGTCTGAGATCAGAACAAAGTGGATTTTTGTTCCAAAGTATAAGACTTTTATTTATGTTTTGCTGTTCATTTATTTTCCATCTCCCATTTAGGTTACTGATCATGCTGAAAAGTTCTTGTTTCTTTTTTAGTTACCTGCTCGATGCCCAGCTATTGGCCATAGTGACCATCAGTTGCATGTTACTTTAACTTGCTGGAGGAGATCAGCAACACCCATTGTCCAGATATTTTGAATGCAGGTGAGCCATGGATCGGAGCTCTGACATAATGAACAACCTTCCTCCCAACGGCCCTGTGAGGAAGGAACTACCAGTAATATTCTGTCCATTTAATTGGTTAAAAAATTGAGTCTAAGTTAACACGGTTATCCAGCTAGCAAAGGTCAAAGGGAAAATTCAAACACTCTCCCGATTCCCTATACCTTATTGCTTCTCTCCATTTCATAAGAAGAGTCTCTTTATCTGGGAGAGGAAGAGTGAAAGATCCCCAGAGCACAGTATCCCTGAGCACAAGGTAGCAGGCTCCAGCTCGGAACAGATGGGTCATCACTGTGAGCCAAGGGTAGGACGAAGGGTCAGTATTCACTGAGGAAGTTGGAGGGAGGGCTTCAGAACATCAGGGACTCATTTCACCAGGGAAGTCACATAGCAGTCTTGGAATCATGCTTCTCCTGATACAGAGGAATCAAAAAGCAGATAGGGGAAAGACCCAGGATTTTAGGATTTCCTGTGAGGTTTGGGGGCAGACATTAACAAGCAAACTCGGGGGATTAATGGCCATAACAGCAGTCATCAGCACTGCATTTCTGAATTGTTAAGTGCTTTTGAAAACATGCTTTAAGGATGCCCCCACAAGGCCTTGAAGCCCATAGCAGAGGGCTATTATTTCCATTTTGTAGGTAAATAAATCAAGGCTCAGAGGGATCCTCAAAGCAGTAGAGATAAAAGGCAAACCCAAACTTTGAGGAGCCAAGGCTTTCTGCCTGTCCCCTAATTCATCTCTGGGTGGGAAGGTAAATCAGACATAAGTAGAGAAAGGGATTGAACAAGGCCTTCAGGTCTGTCACAATATCAGATTGTGACCTTGGGGAGGTTTTAATGTATGTACTTTAAAAAATCCTGAAGATTTAAACATTAAACTGGCCTCCCCAGCCAGGAGGAAACTGCTAGATTAAATACTACTAAAAGACTTATATAGTTTAATTTATTTTTGGTTTGGTTTGTTTTTGGAAACTGCTGGAATCTCAGACTCTTAAAGCCGGAGCCAAGTTAGTGTCTGACCACCGCCCAAATGACAATCCGCTCTCCAGGGTCCTTGGCCAGCGAGCTCCAGCATTGGTTGGGAGGCCTCCAGGGAGGGCCAGCCACATGGCCTGAGGTGCCCATTCCACATCTGGACAGTCCTCTGTGACAAAGGAGGCTTCCAAGGGGAGGAAGGGTGGGAAAAGTCACTGGAAGTGAGGCTGAATAAAAGTATCCAAATTATTTAAGAAAAAAGACTATATATATATAATTACTTTTTCCATTTGTCTTCACAAAAATGGAAACTAATAAATATTTGTTGAATGAAGGACAAAAGACAACTCTTGGGGGGGGGAGGACGTGAAAGCAGTTTTCAAACATGTGAATAGTTGTGTGATTAATTGGAAGACGGAAGATTCTTGTTGTCCTGCCAAAGGGCAGGAGCCAAGAGACACAAGATGTCAGGAAGACAAAGCAAACTAAAAAAGCGTGTTTCCCCAGTGAGAGCAGCCCCTGGGAGTAAGGGAGTTAAGTTGGGAAGTGGGACTTCCTCTTCTGGGGGAATTGCAAGTATGGGCATCTCTCAGGTAGATTTTAGAGGGGATTCTAGCTCAAAGAAATCGGCGTCAAAGACAGAGGAGAGGGATTCACATTTTCCAGTGATAGCTATCACCTGGGGGTAGGGTCTGGCGTCAAAAAGTCCTGAGTTCAAATCCAGCTTCAGACAGTTTCCTCATCTGTAAAAAGAGAAGGAAACGCAACTCCCTTCCAGTATCTTGACCAAGAATACCCCAAGTGGGGCCAGGGAGAGCCAGGGACAACTGAAACAAGTGAACGGAGCCGTTATAAAATCATTGCATCTCCTTGGGCTTCATTTTCTCCTCTGTAAGATGGCAGGGTTAGGATAGGAAGCATCCAAGGCTCCTCCCAGCTCCGAGTCTGAAACCTCCAGCCTCCATATTAAGCAAACATTAGTCACAGATTTAGAGCTGGGAGGAGCCCACAGTTCTCTAGTCTAACCACCTCATTTTACACACGGGGAAACTGAGGCTCGGGAACATGAGTGGCAGGAGCGCCCGGACCCACACTTAGCTCTCTGACCCCAGAGTCGGGCCCGTCTTTCCTTCCACTCCAAGTAGAAGTTTCTCAGAAAGAAAAGAAGCAAACAGCTCCCTGGGAGCCCCAAGACGGTGCCCTTCTCCTTCTCCACTCCTCCTCCTTCAGTTCTGGAGACAGAGGAAAACGCAATTAGAAGCAGCCACTCAGCGGGTCTCTGCCACCTGCCACCCTCTGAATGCCTGCTGATCCAAGTGACGCTTTAACTTGCAGATTTGTCTGGATAGACTGGAATTAAGAAAACTTCCTTCTAAAGTGTGTGCTCCAACCACCACATGGGGATCAATAGCAAATCAATCAAATCAAAGTTTGGCAATATAGAAGTTTCAAATGGGGGAGGGAGGGCTGCTTCTCTGCCCTGAAGAGTCATCATTTGCATAGAAATAAAGTCAGTTTCTTTCTTTTAAACAAAGATTGCTTTTTATTTTGTCCTCCAAATGGAAAGGGGCATTAGATCAGGGATCCAGCTTGCCCTGGGGGGGCCAAGGAAAGAAGCCAGTGGTAGCATCTGTATGCCACTAGTAACTGGGAGAAGTCTGGGAGAAGACTCGGGACCTCTGGGCTGCTGGGCCATCCCAGTGGAAGGGGAGCCTTCCTCTCTCATTTGCAGGCAGCCTGGACTCCGAAGACTCTGGCCTTCTGGGAGCTCAGCAGGGCGGCGATGGCTTCTGTACAATATCACATTACTTTGGGGTCAAGATCCAGTGTGTCTGACTGCGGCCAATCAGACCAGCACGAGCTTGGAAGTTCTGCCACAGATGAACCGGGAATGGAGATGTCTCAGGGGACGTGTGCCACCTTGCCGAAGATCAGCTCACTTCAATCCAGTTTAACCAGCACTCATTGAGCACCATGTTCAGGGATGCTGGACATCCATGAACAGCCGGCTCCTCTTTTGCTAGAAGAGCTCACCCATGAATGCTTATTGTAAAGGAGAGAAAGCTGAGCAGAGTAATAGCCCCTGACGAGCTCTGAATAAGAGATTAAACTGCTTTGTCCCCAGTGAGGTGAGAGATGCAAGGAGGAATCTGCTCATTTTATAGATGTGGAGACTGAGGCTGGTTTCAGGGACAGAATTTCAACCCAGGTCTTTTGAGGTGAATTCCAACAGTCGAGGTCTATCACAAGTCCATTAATTTTGACCTGAAACTATCATGTGCTTTACTATTTTCCAGAAATAATCAGAGTTGGAGATATACCGACAAAATGGGTCCGATTGAGGGTGGGGAGAAGCTGTCTCTATCTTCTAGAAGGTCTCGATCTACCGGGAGCTGTGGCAAACAACAGCTGGACAAACAAGGAAACATGGAGCACGTGGAAGGGAAAGCAGAGGCATCTGGGAAGCAAGGAGAGCAGACTAATCAGAGATGGATCATTGACTGAGTGGTTGGGTCTGTCCGGGTGAGCTGGGTCAGAAAGGCTCCCACAGCGGAGAGCGCTTGAGCTGACTCGGGAACGGTGCAAGGGATTCCAAGGAGTCGGAAATGAAGAAGGAAAAGATGGCGGTCCTGGAGCACAGCCTGCACAAAGATAGCAGGCCGGAAAGGAAATGTCGTACATCATGGGCGGGCTATAGACCAGACGGATGGGTGCCAGCAGGAGCCCTCCATGTCTAAATAAGTGTCTCTCCATAAGCTTACATCACTGTATATGGAAGACTGGGCGTTGTTCTGGGCATTTCTTGATATCATAACTTAATTTCAGGCATTCTTGATAAAGATGCTCTGGATTGATTAGAGACAAGAAAATTAAGTTCAGATGGGAAAATTGGCTCCAGATTAGGTTAGTTTCAGATGGAACCCGACCTCCTGGCTCACAGTCCTGGGGTCCTTGGCGACCAGCCTGTCACTTACCAGAAGACTCGGCAGGTGGTTTTTCACCCACACGGTCACAGTGTCAGACTGGCCGACCCCCCAGCCCCAAACGCCTGAACCTGGATTTTGTACCCCTGCCAAAAAAAGAAACCAAAAAACCCCTGCAAAATCATTTGTTTATCCCTTGAACAGCTTAAGGAAAGCTCTATGATAATGACTGGATTGAAGGCAGGTTTATTGTTGTTTTGTTTGAAACCGAGTAGCCAGTCATGCTGACCAGAGAGCAAGTTTTTGATTGTGAGGGGCCAAGTCAGCTCTCTTCGGAGTCTCCAGAGCCCAGCAATGGAATCATTTCCCAAAGAGTTGGAATAGTCCCTTTTTGGTGAAAAATGAGGCATTTGGAGGAAATCAGGAGAAAAAGAAGGAAAGAGATGATGTAAAAATAGAGGAATCTATCACTCAATAAGCATTTGTGTAAGCGCCGATGACAAGGTTCCCCCACGGACAATGGAATCAATTCAGGGGATGATCTCTACTGTGACAGAGTTTGTCTTTTCATGGGGGAGAGAAGCAGGGCATGTAAAACAAAGGCTACCATGGGGCTGAGTCTTTGGGAGTCCCCAATAATTCAGGATCACAGTAGAATAATGGAAGCCACCAACAATTCCTTCTACATCACAAAGTCCATGGGCCTCTTCTAGACTTTATAACTAGGCAACGTCACCAGGAACAAACAAAGCAAAAGAATCCCCTCTTCATTTGAGCTAGAAATCCCCTTAGGAACATCGTGGAGTCATGAAAAAGGGTGACAACTCCAGAGTGCATCGATCCAACCCAGGTTTGAAAGAGCCATCCGGCTCTTCGGGTGACCTTGGGTCGGTCACTTCTGCTCTCCGGAGCCCAGTTTCTGGATCTGTAAAATGGTCTAGATGGCCCCTCCAGCTCCAGATTCTAATGAATTGGACACAGCTAGAGGCATCTTTCTAGCACCTGAAACTTTTGTCCCACCAGGAAGCGAGAAGCCAAGTCTTTAATCCCAACTGGACAGTTCTTTGTGGAACCCAAGCTCAAACAAAGTGCTTTATAAATATTTGTTGTTCTTTTCCTATCATGTCGCCATGTCTGACTCTTCGTGATTTTATTCTGGATTTTCTTGACAAAGATGCTACAGTGCTTGTCATTGCCTTCTCCCAAGGAGGAAACAGGCTGAGGGGGTTACACACCAATAACTGACTCTGGGACTGGTATTCTATCCACTGGGTCTCTCAGCTTCCCTTATAAACGCCATTTCAGATTTTTTCCTCCAAATCCCAAAATACATTTTTTCCTAAAGCACGTTGAATCACTGGATTTCAGAGGCAGGAGGAATCTCCAAGCCACTTGATCTGGGCTACTCCTGAAAATGAATCCTTACCTTGGTAAGCCTGGCCAGTGTCTGCTTGGGGATCTGTCCCCCAGTTCTGCTGACCTCCCTACGGTGAACCAGCTTCGAGTCCTAGGAAATACTTGGTGGTGGTCGTGGTCATGGTCATGGTCATGGTCTGGGTATTGTGGGTGCCGGCTTTTCTCAATAGCAAACCTAAATTTTCCTCTCTCTCTCATTTTCATCTACTCTCTGGGACCAAGAAGAGGAAGGCTAAGTCCTATTCCAACCAGCCAAACCTTTAAAGTCAGGGCTCTAAAGTTTATTCTTGACTCTCCTACTTATGGAGCTGTTGGCAATTGTCTTAATCCCTGGGGATGTCAGTTTTGTCATCTGTAGAATGGAGCTGTCAGTCTCAATGGCCACTGGGTTGGGTCCTGTTAGCCTACTGTTCTATGGCCATTAGCACAGTAAAAATTCACTAATCAAGCCCACTCTTTTTAAGGAGGCAGCAAGTGAGGCTCCAAGGGAGCGAGGAGCTTTCCAGAGGTTCTCCAGTAACTGGATGGCAAAAGCCATGGCTAGCCCATGGGCTTTCTGATACCCATTCCCAACTGCCCTTTTATCCTGCAGAGAAGGCATCTCGAGCCGACCCTTCCAAGTGCTGATGGTCTCAATAGGATTTCCACGCGGAGAGACACTAGGAGTGAGGAGCAGTTTGGTGGAGTTTGGGGGGAAGAAGGGGAGGGGGCACTAAGGATTTTTTTTCAAACCTAAAAAAAAAATTATAAAAGTTTCCCGTCCTGATGAAAGGAGCTCTTTACATATAAATTATATTGTAATAACAGAGCTCCCGAGTGGGAAAGAGCTCCTTCTCCTGCTGACAAAAATTAAAATAATCACAGATGGCTAATGATCAAAAATCCTGACTGACAGCTCTGGAGTGCAAGACACAGAGCCGAGCCTCAGAACTGCCTCGGCTTTCCTTTCTGAGATAGCTTGGAGGTCCCAAATTCTGTGTTCATCTCAGTCAAGACCATCCGGGTCAGTGGGTCACTGAAAGGAAGGAAACCAAAGGGTCTTTCTCTCCAAGGCTCTTCTGGATTGCTAGACACAATTTCCCCCAAACATGGAGATACTGACCTATGCACGTGGAGGGTCAGTAGCTTCTCCAAGTGAAGTGTCTAAGTTTGGACTGATGGATTATTTTACTTTTAGTCAGATTATGGTAGATAGGAGGAGCCTCTGAGCACCCACCCCCACTTGGCTCGGAACAATAATGGTGTCATGTACCTGGCTCAGCTTGCAGACCCCAGCAAGGGGGATCATCCCCACTTCCCAGATCAGGCTGGTTGATCCTCTGCCGGCTCACACAGCTCGGTCAAGTTTTTTTTCTTGATATCGGGTCTAAATTTACTTTTTAGCAACCTGGTTCTTCCCTCTGTGGCCAAAGAAAACAAGATGGATTTACCTTCTGTGGGACTTGTTTTCAAGTATTTGAAGGCAGCTGTTGTTTCACTCTGCGGGTCTTCCTTTTACCATGAGAAAATGATTATTTATAAGCAATGATTTGCGGAGATCCAGAGTTCCCCTTCTTCTAATTTGATTTTTATAAGTTCAGTCTCTTAAAGCTCATTGCTGATAAAGAGATTGGACTGATTTTCTCGGGCAGACACCACCCAAGTGGAGTAGCCATTGTGTTCTGCTCAATGGACTCGGATCAAACATATATTCTTTGATTAGATTACCCAAGCTGGGGGGTTGGGGAGAAAGAGAAGTCTCTCTGCCCAATGAAGTTATTCTCAGCCGCTCATTGACCATTTACTCTCCAAAGACTATGTAAACTGTGAGCCGGCCACCATGATGATCTTTGGTCTAAGAGACATGGCCAAATGACTGTCTTTTTATTAATAACATGCTGGTCTAATTAATAAAAAAATTTAATTACCCAGAAACTGTCTCCAGAACATTTTAAATTATCACAGGTAGGGTAATTCTCCTCAGTTTCTTCAACAGTCCTTCCATGGCAGAAACTCAAGGTCCTCTACCATCCATTTTACCTATCTCTAGGTGCCATACATTGGATCAATGATCAATGCCTTTCCCAAGTTATTCCTGCATGACTCCGTCTCTTAATGGAATGGAGGAGAGAGAAAAGATGGTGGCATTTCCATAGGTGGGAAGTTATTTCCATAGGTGCCAAGGATCCTGACATGAAGCTCTGGCAAGTCATAGAACTGAAAGAAAGTCAGCCCCAAATGTGAGAACATGTGAAGAACACATTACAATTAGTCTGCGAGCCTAGCTCATATTAACCTCTCAGTCTGAGAGCAGTCGTTTACAAATGTCTCCACTGAAAAGGTTGGTAGGTTTAGAAAGGGGATATTCCACATCTCTCTTCTGTTATAAGTTTTATGAAAGGGACAAGGGACTGATTATTTCTGAGTTGGGTTTGAATGACAATTGAAACCCAAAATACTGTAGGAGAAGGCTTCCCTTGGGTGCCAATGGGCACCTCCACAAATCACCCAATGTGGCAGACTCTGGCTGCCCCTGGCAGGCCACATGGACAAATAGCAGGATTTCATGAACGCTAAGGCTGTTACACGATGGCTAAGCATTCACCTTCAAGAGTCCTTTCCTCCCTCTCAGATGTGTTTTCAGACATTGCTAGAAACTATAACAGGAGGCCATCTTTTTTTTCTATGTTTGAATGTATCTAGAGATAAAGTTGTTGAGATGTGCTTTGGGGTCCTGGGCTCCCATGTCCCAGATATGCATTCGTGGATATTACAATTCCATTCAAAGGAGGAAAATGCAGTTGATCCACAGCTTTAAATCTTGGGTGATTTTTTTTCCATGTTTTCCCATAGATTTTCTGAAGCAAACCTTCTGGGTTGTCTGGATGATTTCCTTTACTATTAAAAAAAAATTTCATAAAGGTTGGAAAGTTCCTTACGTTACCCAATCCATGTGTCTGTTGTTGTATCTTGGTTGTTTCTTCCATTCTACTCCTGACACGCAATCCAACGTAACATTTAGTAAGTTTATCCCGCCCTCTCTGACATCCATGGCCATGGATTCCTCTTTGGGTCACACCAAAGGTTCTACTCCAGTTTGGGTTTGAAGAACGGTCCCAAGTCCTACGTTTCGGGTTCTGTTATATAGCCTACGACACTAAGTACAATTTCAAGCACATCCTGTCCTGAGTTTTAAGAATCCACAAGCGAGATCATCTTTTGCTATTCCACAAGATCATATAATAATGGAAAGAACCACAAAAATAACAACAGCACCACAGAAAACTGTAATTATAATGGGCAATATTGTGCTTGCAGCAGAGAGAATAAGGAAGTTGGAAAGACTCGGTTCATCGATCACAATGGAGTTCACCTGCACTATACCCATCAGATCTCCTCCTGATGTCATGTCCATTTTCAAAGAAGGACCAATGGCCTCATGGGATGATGTCTTGGCTTGTGAATAAATCGGATTTAAGTGAAGCAGCGCTGTACAAAGCTGTCGGTCTCTTTCCCTTCCAGAATTGAAGTCTAGTGGCAGGACAAAAGTCAGGATGGCCGGTGATGATCGGGGAAGCATCAGACAACCGTGGCTTATGCCTTCAATGTCTGACCAAGCTTTAGTGGCCCCACGCTGTCGGGTCTGCCATCTTCATAGTCGTTGGAAGAAGTGGTTCCCTTGGAATGGGGGAAAGTCTTCAAATACTTGGGACACACGTTTCCTTAATTACCAACAGGTTTAAGTCCTGTAGGGGACAAAGCTTGAAGCCTCCCCGAGGAGGACACACCATTTGAATCCTTCTATTTCAGTGACCTTACTGTGGTATCGTCTCAAGGCTCTTCTCCTGCAGACTTTCCAGCTTATCAATATCCTTCCTAAGATGTGAAGCCTAGGAGAGAAAGAAGGGCTCCAGCTGGGGTCTCATTAGGCCAGAGGCCAGAGCAGGACTGTCTCTGCTTAATTCCTACAAGTGTTGTTTCTCTTGTGTCTCTGATTACCAGAGTTTCCTGGGTTTCTACATCACCCCGTTCATTCCTATTAATATTACTTGTTGACTAAGGAAGCTTTATCAAATGTACTTATCAGTAGATGGGGCCTAGTTCTTCCTCTAGTGCCATTAAAAGCTCTGCTTGGGTCCCCTGAATAAAAGATTTTTTGGAAAAAAGAAAGAAAGAAAACAAACTTTCAGAAAAACCTTAATGGTCTCCAAATATCGCTTAAAGAAAAGCGAGTTAGCCAGAGGTTGGCTGGGGGATTTGGGAAGTGCTTGCCGGAGAGTCCTTATAACACATATTCTCTCCTTGTCGCTGCTGCCTCAGTACTTACAAGTCAATCTCTGCTTTTTACTGAACGTCAATAAACTCAAATGAGATAAAAGTAGGAAAAGCCTGCCTGAGGCCCAAGAAACTTGGAGGTGAATTTCCATTTTTTCAAGAGCATTTGATGAATGATGTGACAAAGGAGCCCTAATTAAACCTGAGATCCTGAATACTAAATAAATGAAAAGTGCCACTCCATTCATCTTCCCCAAGTAGAACACTACCTCTTGGCTTCCCCTTTAACTCCTTTCTTGACTTAGGGGAAGCCTTTCCTGAGACGAGTTTGCTGTTTCCTGACACCAAAGGCAGGGGCTGCTTCCAGGGACTGTTCCTTAGCCTTACTTACTTACGCTCCAGCCAGAATCAGAGAATCATCCCGCCCGAGCCTCGCATTTTTAACCCATTCTTCCCTATCAAAGGAAACCCTTGATCCTCTCTTCCAAAGACTCTCCTGATCTCTCTGGGTATGAGTGCACGCCTTCCTTCCTCAACAGCAACCCTGACTTCACCTTCCCACAAAAAAAGCACTTTGAATTGATTTGTAGATGTACATATACACATATATACACATATGTAGATGTGTGGATAGATAGGTACATACACAGATGGATGCTAGGTGACTGTAGACAGACAGACATACAGACAGAGACAGACAGATAGATGTGTGTATATAGATCTATAGATATATATTTTATATATGTATAGAGGTATATGTTGTGCACGTGTGCATGGGACTGTTTTCCTTCACCACCACCTGACCTCACCCCACTCAGTAGAATATAAACTTCTGGAGAACAGGGACTGTTCTACTTGTTTCTTTGGGAACCCTGCCCCTCTCACAAGTCCTCAGAAAGAGCAGGTTTTTAACGAATGCCTGCTGCATTTCCTTCCCCAAAGCTTCCAGACCTTCCCAGGTGATGTCTAATGCCGAGCTCACTCACACATTTCCTGCTACTTCGCTTGTCCTGAGGCTCTGAGGGCTCAAGTAATGAGATAAGGCCCAAATAAACCTTCCTCAGCTCCAATGACCCGGTGAGGGAGAGAGCTGGGAGAGGGGGGCTGTCCAGTGGAGACTTGGCTTCCCATCGTCACAAGGGCACTTCCAATGTGCAGATCCCATCTAGCTTTCTCTGAAACTTCCGGCCTTAAAGGGCCAACTGGGCCACTGAGAGAGGAGGCTTTCTATCAGTCACACAGCCAGGGTGGGTCAGAGGGTGCACTCGATCCAGGGCTCAGGTTGAGGGAGGTTGAGGGAGAAAGATTTTTATTCTAAAGCTGCTAAAAAGCCCAGCTGGCACCTCCCACTCTTTTATTTTTACCCTTCTAAGCAGCTGAGCTCCCTTGCCAAGGGTTTTATCATTTTGTATCTGCACTCCTTTTCCCCTCTCAGAAAGAGAGACAGAGATAGAAACAGAGACAGAGAGACAGAGACAGAGACAGAGACAGAGACAGAGAGAGAGAGACATACAGAGACACAGAGACAGAGACAGAGACAGAAACAGAGACAGAGACAGAGAGACATACAGAGACACAGAGACAGAGACAGAAACAGAGACAGAGAGAGTCAGAGAGACAGAGACAGAGACAGAGACAGAGAAAGAGAGAGACAGAGAGAGACAGAGACAGAGAGAGAGAGACATACAGAGACAGAGACAAAGAGACAGAGATATACAGAGACACAGAGACAGAGAAAGAGAGAGACAGAGAGAGACAGAGAGACAGAGACAGAGAGAGAGAGAGACATACAGAGACAGAGACAAAGAGACAGAGATATACAGACACAGAGACAGAGACAGAGAAAGAGAGAGACAGAGAGAGACATACAGAGACACAGAGACAGAGACAGAGAGAGACACAGAGACAGAGACAGAGACACAGAGACAGAGACAGAGAAAGAGAGAGACAGAGAGAAAGAGATGCAAGAGGAAATCTTTCTTCTTATGCTCACACTTGGGTGATCCTGGGAAGGTCATTTAAATTAACTGCGCCTGCTTCCTTCTCTATCCAATGGGTGCAGTTATCCTCGTAGGGCCTGGGAGGCTTTTGGAGACAGCAGATGTAGAACACCTTGTCAATCTTCAAGTGCACTATCAGCGTCCGTTATTACTATTCTCAGGGTTCCGGGGAAGTCTTCCCTACAAAAAGGCTGGAGGAGGGTCCAGTCCGTGGGACGGAGACTAGGACTGAAGGCGAGAACCTGCTTCCAAGAAAGCGCTCCCCAGGCGCCGATCCGCCGGGACACGTGACAGAAGCCCCCAGGGCCCTGCCGCGTGTTGTGAAGTCTCAGCACAGGAGGTCATGGGTCCTCTGAGGATGAGCTCCTGGGGAAGGCTCCTGAAACCGCCTGAGAACGGGGGGCTCCTGCACTAAGGAAGCTCCAGACGGCCCCAGGCCCCCTTCGTCTTTCCCACAAATCCTTCACCCCGAGCTCTGGGGGCCGCTGTGAGGCGTCTGCAGCCCAGTCACAATTAATAACTGACGCCCGCAGAGCTCGGAACTTGATGCGGGCTCAGGGCCCTGAAGTCTTACATCATCCTGCTTTGTTGTGAATACAGCTTTAACATAATTGCCTTCCTCTCTAATCCTATGTGTTTTATTTTGGAAGGGGGGGTGATAACAGCGGCTCCTCTCCACGCTGAGCTCTTCCTCCGGTAACTGTGGTCTCCAAAGAGACAAATCAATTAAAAAACATAGGTGGGAGAGATGGCGCTGAGTTCCATCTCAGGCCCTTCCTAGTTGAATGACTATGGGAAAGTCACTTAACTTCTCTCTGCTCAGTTTTCTCATCTCTGAGATGTTGTTGTAGGATCAAACGAGCGCCGTGGCTAGCCAGGGTGAGTTTTACATGAATGTCAGTTATTAGTCTTTGTTATTATTGATCCAAAGCTGGTGACCAGGGCCGCCAGGGGGCGCAGGGGAGAGAGCCCCAGCCCGGAAATCAGGAGGACCGGAGTTCAAATCCTGCCTCAGACACTTACACTTCCTGCCTGTGTGACCCTGGGCAAGTCACTTAACCCCAGCCCCAGGGGAAAAAAAGCTGGCGACCTTTGAGGGAAAAGTGAGGGTGGGAGCTTTACTGACTTTCCAGAGATTGGGGCAGTTTCGACAAGGGGACTTCTGCAGAAAGCAGAGCAGCCCTGAATTGGAGTCCGTGACCTCCAGACACAAAGCCCGAAGACACTCAGCTTTGGTGGCCTGGTTCGGCTTTTCTTCTCTCTTTGGCTGATGGACATTTTGGCCCTGTTCCCTCTGCCATCCCTTTCTTCTTCCATTCAACTCAATAAATATTTAAGTTCCTACTATTTAAAGGTTTTGGAGAACTGTGACCAAAAAAAAGTCTGACCTAAAGTTCATTTTCTCCTTGGGGTGGGGGAAGATGGGGAATGGGAAGTCACAGGGACAAAGAAAAGTAGATTAATAAGTAGGAGGAATTTACAGAGTAATTTCCGATTGGAGGGAGCACCTACAGCTCAGAGAATCGGAGCATCCGGGTGCAGGGGGTGGCGCGGGAGCCAAGTCTCCAAGGGAGCAGAAGTGAGGAGAGAGCGAGGCTCACCAAGGGACGGTCCGAGCCAAGGCTCAGAGGCGAGAGAAAGACTGTCCTGCACAGGGAAAACTCGGAAGCCAGCCTGGAGCAGAAGGAAGCGTTTGAGGGGAGAAGGCAGGCCGGACACATAAAGCCAGAAAGAGGGAGGCTGCGAGCACCAGGTGATGAGCGCTGTCCTTTCTTTAGATAATGGAGTCCGCCAAGATCTGTCTGTCTATCATCCACCATATTCAGCTATCATTTTCTCTATTAATAAATATATATGTGTATATGTGTGTGTATCTAAATCTATGTCTATCTGCATAGAGACGTATGTAGGGGGGACTGGGACATCTTTGGGGTAATTATTGTCTATTTCCCTTCCAACACCGCCATCCCACGGCGCTGTTAGCTGGCACTGTGGGCGACATCGTGGAATGGAATAAATACTCACCGAGTATAGCCTCAATAACTTGGCTTAGCCCATGCATTTGGTGTCCCTCACACTTCCAACCGAAGTCACGGCCCCTAAGGGAGAAGAGGCGGAGCTGCATGGCCCAGCCTGCGTTCCTATGAAGAACACACTTCTGTCTGTGTGCTCATGGGGGCTAGCTTCCTTAGGGGTAGCCATGTCCTTGATCGCAGACGATGAACAAGAGATAATGGTGCGTTCTTCCTTTTGTCTCAGGCTAGGCTCAGAAAGGGAGAGCCCAGGAGACACAGGGCAGAAACACCCCCTGACAGCCCAAAAGGCGCAGGCCTCTGACTCCTGAGCCATCACCTGCTACAAAGGGCCCGTTTAACGCCACGCTAGAGCACCCTCACTTCTATGGGGCAATGTTTCCCATGGCGCATCTCTTTCCCAGCACATTGAGAAGTCATGCTTATTTATCAGTTAGTGGAGGAGAGGGGCTATTTAAATAATGTGTTTGTGATTGTACTAGGAAGAGGTAATCAGGAGCTATTAACCTTACCCACTGCAGCACATTATCACTGTTTGGTTTCATGTCAACTCATTTGCAAAACAATATCGAAGAGCCTCCCAACATGTTGGAATTCATTCTCAAGTTGCTGGCGCTGGATAAATACAGTGACCCTTCCTGAAGGCGCCGGGACCCTCGACGGCTCCTCGCGTCTGGTC
This sequence comes from Sminthopsis crassicaudata, assembly GCF_048593235.1. Lineage (NCBI taxonomy): Eukaryota > Metazoa > Chordata > Mammalia > Dasyuromorphia > Dasyuridae > Sminthopsis > Sminthopsis crassicaudata. Next base: position 4,590,542 of record NC_133621.1, on the reverse strand, counting down.
GGGAGGACGGAGGGAACGCGTCGCTCAGAGTTCTGGGTGTCAGAGCACCAGAGGGAGAGGCGCCTCCTGGAGGACGTCGGAGTGCTCCTGGTGCCCGCCGTCCCCAAGCTTGCGCGTTAGAACAGGAGCTGCCGAGGCCAGGGTTGTGGAGTATCCCCAGCACTCACAGTGTGCGGGCACATGGTGACGCTTGCTAAATGTTTGTGACTGGGGACCCGGAGAGACAATGAGTGCCAGAAACAACCTTGGGTGCTGAGCCTTCCCTTGACGCTTACCGAGAACAAGAGCCGTCTATCTGAACAAACAGGGACCGGCTCCGTTCAGGAGCAGAAGGAATCCTGGGACTAGGACTTTGCTAGTAAAAGTCAGAGAACTTAGCCATTGGTGACATAGGCAAGCTTACTCATCAGAGCTAAACCTGAATCAAATTAGATGAAAATCCATAAGGATATCATTCATAACCATGATATTAAAGTCTTAAATTGGGGTTCAAGAAAACTTCCTAAGGATGGAAGGGGGAGCTCAGACGGGTCTGACTTTAGTGTCTGCAAGGTCCCTCTGAGCCCCGCCTGAAACCGCGCCTAAGGAATAAGCGGGTGAGGGTCTGAAGGCACCCTGCCCTGCTCAGACACGTCACGGGGACATTGTGGGCCGCGGCATCGTGGACAGACGCTGACAGACTGAAGAGGGCCTTCTTACGGAAATAGCCACTGCTGGTGCTTAAAAACAAGCTGCATTTCACTCTCCTCAGTCTGCTGCTGTTACTCAGGCAAGTCCAACTCTTGGGGACCCGATGGGGAGTTTTCCAGGCAAAGACGCCGGAGCGGTTGGCCATTTCCTTCCCCAGCCCATTTTACAGATGAGGAAACTGAGGCAGAGAGGGGGAAGTGACTTGTGCAGGGTCGCTGTAGAGAGCCGCAGACAGTGGGGGGACTCTGGGTGAGGTACAAGACCCTCCAGCCCAGAGGGACAGTGTCTGCTTCGGCTCCCATCTCCCCTAAGGGCTGTCGGCCTTCCTGAGGAGTCAGGGGGCGGTGACCACCTGTGCTCTACCTGAAGCAAGGTTACTTACAGTAAGAGGCATTTACATATGTACAGCAGGTGCTTATAGTTAGCACATGCTCAGTGTGATGTGATGATGTAATAGTTCTCTTGTTGGCACATGCTCAGTGTGATGTGGTGATGTAATGGTTCTCTTGTTGGCACATGCTCAGTGTGATGTGGTGATGTAATGGTTCTCTTGTTGGCACATGCTCCGTGTGATGTGGTGATGTAATTGTACTATAGTTGGCACATGCTCCGTGTGATGTGGTGATGTAATGGTTCTCTTGTTGACACATGCTCCGTGTGATGTGATGATGTAATGGTTCTCTTGTGGGCACATGCTCAGTGTGATGTGGTGATGTAATGGTTCTCTTGTGGGCACATGCTCAGTGTGATGTGGTGATGTAATGGTTCTCTTGTTGGCACATGCTCCGTGTGATGTGGTGATGTAATGGTTCTCTTGTTGGCACATGCTCAGTGTGATGTGGTGATGTAATGGTTCTCTTGTTGGCACATGCTCAGTGTGATGTGGTGATGTAATTGTACTAGGGTATTTAGGAACTGAGAGGACTGGAAATAAATGGGCTCCATATTTGACCAGTCTCGGGGGATGCTTCATCCCACTTTTTCATCTCTCCTCCACTAAGACCAAGGACAAGGTCCTCCGAGAAGTAGCCCGGACAGTACACTTTGGCCCCCAGCGTGGGGGCTCCGGGGAGCACACTGCAGGTCCCACAGCAGGACTTGAACTTGGGGAAGGGGTCTGTGAGTCCGGGCCGGCACTCTGAGCCTCGCGGTGACACAGTCTCCCTGGGTCTCAACTTCCCGATGGGTAAAAGGAGGAGACTGGCTCTGATGGCCTCCCAGGTCCTTCCCGCCCCACGTCTGGCTAAAAGGCCTCCCCTTGTTTTTCCAAAATTAAAAGCAAGAGGACTCTGAGGAAAGTTCAGGTGCATTCGTAGTGAACTCAAAGGAGAATCTGTGTAAATGCTATAATCGCTCTCCGCAGACTGCCCGGGCCTTTGAGGGGCTCTGAAAGAGCTTATTCTGCCTCCCTTCTCTTCTCCCCGAGAGCCAAGCGTGGCCCAAAGGCATCTCGTCTACGCAGGAGACTCAGAACGTTCGGGAAGCCCCCTCTCTGAGGGCCAAACACGGGGGGACGGAGGCTTCCAGGGACAGCAGGCCCATCCTCGAGGAGCAGCTCCCAGAGGGCCATCGGGAGAGCACGCTCCGGGGCTCAGAACCAGCGCTTTTAAAGCACTGAGACGTTCAAAGCTGCTCAAGAAAGGTTCCCAGCTGGCTGGCAGTGGAAGCGCCGCTTCGTTTGGAGCTGGTCTTTGTCCACTGGGAACTGGACATGAAATGGAACCCGGGACAAGGATGAGGTGGGCTTTTCTGTGTTCAGCTTCCAGGCTGAAGAGCATGAGAGGTGACCGTGAGTCACGGACCAGCAGTAGCGGCTGCGGCTGATGAGCTTCAAAGCCCACGGCTCCCACATTCTCTCCCAGCCGTGGATGCGCCGGTCTTTGGGGACTTCAGAGCGAGGGGCTGCCTGTCTCTAGAAGTCTTCCTATACACTCTCTCTCTCTCTCTCTGTCTCTCTCTCTCTGTCTCTCTCTCTCTCTGTGTCTCTCTCTCTCTCTCTCTCTCTCTCTGTCTCTCTCTCTCTGTCTCTCTCTCTGTCTCTCTCTCTCTCTCTGTCTCTCTCTCTCTCTCTCTCTCTCTCTGTCTCTCTCTCTCTCTGTCTCTCTCTCTCTGTCTCTCTCTCTCTCTCTCTGTCTCTCTGTCTTTCTGTCTCTCTCTCTGTCTCTCTCTCTCTCTCTCTGTCTCTCTCTCTCTGTCTCTCTCTCTCTCTCTGTCTCTCTCTCTCTGTCTCTCTCTCTGTGTGTCTCTCTCTCTGTCTCTCTCTCTCTCTCTCTCTCTCTCTCTCTCTGTCTCTCTCTGTCTCTCTCTCTCTCTCTCTGTCTCTCTCTCTCTGTCTCTCTCTCTCTCTCTGTCTCTCTTTCTCTCTGTCTCTCTCTCTCTGTCTCTCTCTCTCTCTCTGTCTCTCTCTGTCTCTCTGTCTCTCTGTCTCTCTGTCTCTCTCTCTCTGTCTCTCTCTCTCTGTCTCTCTCTGTCTCTCTCTCTCTCTCTGTCTCTCTCTCTCTGTCTCTCTCTCTGTGTGTCTCTCTCTCTGTCTCTCTCTCTCTCTCTCTGTCTCTCTCTCTGTCTTTCTGTCTCTCTCTGTCTCTCTCTGTCTCTCTCTCTCTGTCTCTCTCTCTCTCTCTGTCTCTCTCTCTCTCTCTCTGTCTCTCTCTATGTCTCTCTCTCTCTGTCTCTCTCTCTCTCTCTCTCTCTCTCTCTCTCTCTCTCTCTCTCTCTCTCTCTCTCTCTCTCTCTCCCTCTCCCTCCGTCTTAGTCTCTGTCCTTTCTCTGCTTCCTCTTCCTCCTCTTCTCCTCCTTCTCTGTCTCAATCTCTCTGCCTCTGTCCCTGTTTCCCTCCCTCTCCCTCTGTCTCCCCCTCCTTTGTTCCTCTGTTCCACTGCCTCTCACCCATCCACCGTCTCCAGCACCCAGCACTAACGATTTTCACTGGGGTTGACAGTGTTTGCCACGGGGTGAGGAGCTGGACCTTCAGTTTGCCCCCGAGAAGGTGATGATTGAAGGGCTGCTCTGGGCCGGGATTGATGACCATTCGTGTCTGCTCCTCCGCCAGGAGAGAGGGTCCTGGAGTAGACAGAGTGCCCTCTCCTCCATTCCTGGCTCTGAGAACAGCCAGGCTCTTGCCTAAGAACCTTCCCTCCTCTGCAAGTAATCACTTCCTCTCCTTAAGGAGCTGTCTCAAAATATTTAAATTCAATAACATTTGAAATCCTGCAGTTTTCTTTTTTTATTCTTAGTTATTAACTTGTCTAGCTCTTGTGAGGAAGGAGCTGCAGATGAAAGAGAAACGAGGCCCTTTCTGAGAGGCGCCCCCCAGCGGCTCTGTCCGTCCCGGGAACCCTGTGACCCCCGGCCCCCGGGGGCTTGTCCCCCCGCTCACTTCTGCCAGCTTTCCCGGAAGGCCCCATGTTGGAATTCATGCTGGAGCTCTCCCCGTTTCCAAGGCCAGCAGGGCTGCTTCCTGAAACAAGGTTTCCAGTCCCCAGAGTTCCCTAAATCGCCAGGAATTAGATGAGGAATAAAAGTTTCTGTTTCAGAAAATACAACTGGTGCAAGACAACAGAAAGCAGATGCCAATTATTTGCCAATGACTGCGGGAAAACAAAACATTTGATGACATTTACTTTGCCTTAGTGGAACCGCCAGCGATGCCAGAGAAATACAAACAGGCCAAATTGCCAGACGGCTGGCTCGGAGACCCGGCACGGGAGGGGCCAGAGGGAGGGGGGGCGGACGCAGGGGGGGGGCTGTTCTGCCGGGAGGCCGGTGCACGACATGGTGGGATACTGGCCCCCAGAGAGGCGATGGGTGCACGGGTACGAATGCCTCAGTGAGCATGTCCAGGTACTGGATGTGGTGTTTGTGCCCTGGGGGGTAGGGGTGCACTGTGAGCATGTGCTTGTGCCACTTGTATACTTGGGGGTGCATGTGGCATGTGCTTGTGCCACTTGTATACTTGGGGGTGCATGTGGCATGTGCTTGTGCCACTTGTATACTTGGGGGGGGTGCATGTGGCATGTGCTTGTGCCACTTGTATACTTGGGGGGGGTGCATGTGGCATGTGCTTGTGCCACTTGTATACTAGGAGTGTGTGCACTGTGAGCATGTGCTTGTGCCACTTGTATACTTGGGGGTGCATGTGGCATGTGCTTGTGCCACTTGTACACTAGGAGTGTGTGCACTGTGAGCATGTGCTTGTGCCACTTGTACACTAGGAGTGTGTGCACTGTGAGCATGTGCTTGTGCCACTTGTACACTAGGAGTGTGTGCACTGTGAGCATGTGCTTGTGCCACTTGTATACTTGGGGGGGGGGTGCATGTGGCATGTGCTTGTGCCACTTGTACACTAGGAGTGTGTGCACTGTGAGCATGTGCTTGTGCCACTTGTACACTAGGAGTGTGTGCACTGTGAGCATGTGCTTGTGCCACTTGTACACTAGGAGTGTGTGCACTGTGAGCATGTGCTTGTGCCACTTGTACACTAGGAGTGTGTGCACTGTGAGCATGTGCTTGTGCCACTTGTATACTTGGGGGGGGGTGCATGTGGCATGTGCTTGTGCCACTTGTTCACTAGGAGTGTGTGCACTGTGAGCATGTGCTTGTGCCACTTGTATACTTGGGGGGGGGTGCATGTGGCATGTGCTTGTGCCACTTGTTCACTAGGAGTGTGTGCACTGTGAGCATGTGCTTGTGCCACTTGTTCACTAGGAGTGTGTGCACTGTGAGCATGTGCTTGTGCCACTTGTTCACTAGGAGTGTGTGCACTGTGAGCATGTGCTTGTGCCACTTGTACACTAGGAGTGTGTGCACTGTGAGCATGTGCTTGTGCCACTTGTTCACTAGGAGTGTGTGCACTGTGAGCATGTGCTTGTGCCACTTGTACACTAGGAGTGTGTGCACTGTGAGCATGTGCTTGTGCCACTTGTTCACTAGGAGTGTGTGCACTGTGAGCATGTGCTTGTGCCACTTGTACACTAGGAGTGTGTGCACTGTGAGCATGTGCTTGTGCCACTTGTTCACTAGGAGTGTGTGCACTGTGAGCATGTGCTTGTGCCACTTGTACACTAGGAGTGTGTGCACTGTGAGCATGTGCTTGTGCCACTTGTTCACTAGGAGTGTGTGCACTGTGAGCATGTGCTTGTGCCACTTGTACACTAGGAGTGTGTGCACTGTGAGCATGTGCTTGTGCCACTTGTTCACTAGGAGTGTGTGCACTGTGAGCATGTGCTTGTGCCACTTGTACACTAGGAGTGTGTGCACTGTGAGCATGTGCTTGTGCCACTTGTTCACTAGGAGTGTGTGCACTGTGAGCATGTGCTTGTGCCACTTGTTCACTAGGAGTGTGTGCACTGTGAGCATGTGCTTGTGCCACTTGTTCACTAGGAGTGTGTGCACTGTGAGCATGTGCTTGTGCCACTTGTACACTAGGAGTGTGTGCACTGTGAGCATGTGCTTGTGCCACTTGTTCACTAGGAGTGTGTGCACTGTGAGCATGTGCTTGTGCCACTTGTACACTAGGAGTGTGTGCACTGTGAGCATGTGCTTGTGCCACTTGTACACTAGGAGTGTGTGCACTGTGAGCATGTGCTTGTGCCACTTGTATACTTGGGGGGGGGTGCATGTGGCATGTGCTTGTGCCACTTGTTCACTAGGAGTGTGTGCACTGTGAGCATGTGCTTGTGCCACTTGTTCACTAGGAGTGTGTGCACTGTGAGCATGTGCTTGTGCCACTTGTACACTAGGAGTGTGTGCACTGTGAGCATGTGCTTGTGCCACTTGTTCACTAGGAGTGTGTGCACTGTGAGCATGTGCTTGTGCCACTTGTTCACTAGGAGTGTGTGCACTGTGAGCATGTGCTTGTGCCACTTGTACACTAGGAGTGTGTGCACTGTGAGCATGTGCTTGTGCCACTTGTTCACTAGGAGTGTGTGCACTGTGAGCATGTGCTTGTGCCACTTGTACACTAGGAGTGTGTGCACTGTGAGCATGTGCTTGTGCCACTTGTACACTAGGAGTGTGTGCACTGTGAGCATGTGCTTGTGCCACTTGTATACTTGGGGGGGGGGTGCATGTGGCATGTGCTTGTGCCACTTGTTCACTAGGAGTGTGTGCACTGTGAGCATGTGCTTGTGCCACTTGTTCACTAGGAGTGTGTGCACTGTGAGCATGTGCTTGTGCCACTTGTTCACTAGGAGTGTGTGCACTGTGAGCATGTGCTTGTGCCACTTGTACACTAGGAGTGTGTGCACTGTGAGCATGTGCTTGTGCCACTTGTTCACTAGGAGTGTGTGCACTGTGAGCATGTGCACACTTTTCCGTTTCCTTCCTGAACAGCATCTCCTTGAAAGGACAGAGGAAAAGTCCCTTTCCAAGGAATGTCAGCTCTCACCCCCGAGTCCCGTCAGCTGCTCCCTCGGCTCCGGCCGTCCTGGAGGGCCTCTCATCCCCGGGGGGTCCTCTCGGAGTCCCACATTCCCTTTGCGTTCATTCATCCCGTGGTTTCCTGCCCCGGACAGAGTATAAAGGAAGCTCTGTAAGGGCGGTGGAGGGCCCAAGTCCTGAGGAAGATGCTGACCCATCACGGGACGTAGGAAATGGCTTCAGTCTGCAGGGTTGGAGGGATTGAGCACTTCATCCTTTAAGACAAAGTGGTGAAAGAAAAGCTTGGGCAGAATCTCCTGCCAGAAATAGCAAGTCTGGCGTGCCCAGATTGGTGCCCAGGGCTCCTTGGCACCTCCTTGCCCCTGCACAGCCTCACCTCAAGGGGGGAAGCCCATTTGGAAACCCACGTTGTTCTCCGGGTGGGCCCTGGATGGTGCTCGGGCAGTGGCCAGGGTATATAAGACTATACCCATTAGCCAGAAACCCCAACAATCCAACCCAGACCGGGCATTCTGAGTACCGAGCAGTGAACAGACGCCTTTGCACTTTCCAGATTTGGAAACTGAGGCCGGGAAAGTTAACCAAGCTCGAGGTCACCGAGCTGGTATCAAAAGCCTGCTCCACACGAGACGTCCATAAGGCGGGGAGATCGGTCCCACCTCCAGTGCCTCGCCTCCTCCTCTCTTTAAAGGGTAACATTCTGGAAATGCTTGATAGATGGTATTATGATAATCGGAGTTGGCAAGTGTTTGAATTTTTGAAACGATCTTTTCCCACATCTGTGACTCTTGGAAGACAGAGTGCTAATAGGAGAACTTGTGAGGAATCTGGGGGGAGATAAGTCATTTTTTTAAGCATCCATATTGCATGAGGCTACTTTGGAATCACCATATTTTTCTCTGGCACGTTGGTCTGAGTTCACACGGGAAAGCCATCTTCATCACGGACATGGACGCGGCATTCCCATTTGTCTGAAAACACAGACAGATGTTAAATGGGGTGAGATACGTTCCGCGTGGAGACCCAGGCCTCTTGGTTCACAGTAGGCTACGACAAGACTCCAGACTGACACGTTTCAGCCAATTGTCCCTGCTTTGGCACTTTTTATTTCAGAAAATGCTCTCCCCCTGGCCTGCGTCTGGATGGGGACTTAGGGTCTTGGCTTTGTTATCCAGCACGTTGGTGATCCCTCGATCAGCTGCCAATGTGATTTTCACGGAGCATCATCCCCACCGTTAGGATGCTAGCTTTTTGAGAGCAATTCAATTTCAGGAAGAAACAAAACGAACACATTCTATTTTTTGAGAGCTAGCATCCCTCAGCTATTATAAAATTAATAATCCCTCTTTATTGATTGATTGATGAATACCACACCCTGAAAGCTGTCCTGTGAAAACCCCAAACATCACGCCTCCAATGGTATTGATTGGGAAGAGAATTTGTTTCAGGATTCTGTACCGATGTTTTACTTTTTCATTTACTTGTCGTCCTACTTTCCAGGTTAATTGTTTTCAGGCTGCTCTTGTCTAGTGACATCTTTCTACAAGGTTTCTATAATTTGAGGATGTTTGCCCTCCACCGTTTCCTCTTGCTTTGTGAGACAAAGCCGTTCATGATCCTATAGGACCGCATTTTCCAAACATGTTACCTTCACTTCATGCCTCTCTCCAGGACATGAAAATCCAATATTTGTTCAGTAGGAGCAGTTCTAGGTTTTTTCAGTGTCTTCATTTGGGCACTTAATTCACACGACTCGTGGTTCTAATGGGGTTGCTTTTATTCATTTTCCCTTTAGTAGCAGCACCATTTTTTAAGTCAATTTGGAGTAGATTAAATATACATGCCATTTGTATCTTTTCATACAAACACACACACACACACACACACACACACACACACACACACACTATTTTCACTAACAAAATGATGAATATCATAGATGCATGTTTTGAAAGTAATTCCCATATTTGTAACCAATGTTTTTTTTTTACTATTAATCTATAATTAATTTGGGTTTTCTTTGTAGGAGTTTGTGGTTTTTCAAAAAAAAATTTAATAAAATAAGCATTTCCATAACAATGCAATAAAAAGATGATTGCACAGAAAACTGCAAAGCTATTATGCACAACTTGCTATTCCTTTCAAACATAAAATACAATTATCATGTGGATTTTGTCTTCTCTCTCTCCCTCCCCTAGAGACAGCTACCATTAGACACACACACACACACACACACACACACACACACACACACACACACACATGCACACACACACACACAGAGAAATGTTATTTCATGCTCACCAAGTTCAATGCTTGGTGACTCCCTTCTCCAAAGAAGCTTCCTTTACATAGAATGTCCCAAAAGTCTAATCTCAGTAGCTTAAAACTGCCTCAGACTTTTGAAGCATTCCATATGTAAAATGGGGTATTTTATATTCTGGAAGCCTATGTCCTCTTTCAATCATTTATTTCTAAACGAAGTATTAAAGTCCATTTTTACTTCCTTCCATTTTATGTACTTTTTACATGGGCATTTCTCAATAACTGGCATGTGGGGAAAACTTAATGATCTTGATTGATTGATTGATGAAAACTGCATGTTGAGAGCTGTCACATGAGAACCCCAAACATCAAGGCTTAAGTTAGGTGAGTGCACATGAATTTAACTTATAAGTAGTTTCTTATATTCTTTGTAGTTTATGACTCCTTATCCTCTGTAAATATTCTGGCACTAATGCTGCGATTATCCTCCCGGCAGTGTTTTTTGCAAATACTTCTCATTAGCACAGCAATAGGAAAATTCATAAAAATGATGCTTCTCAGGAGTTTTGGCTCTTCAAGACAAGAGTTTCCATGAGCTGCGAGCCGAGACTTCCTTTTGCCTTCTCCTGTCAGGATTTCCAAGAATCTCAAGATGTCTGGGCCTTGTAGCAGGGCATCTGCTTGCTGGCCATTGCCCACGGACCTCCCGTGACAACCAGCTAGAGTTGGGGTCTGTGACTGATCTCGATTCTGGGCGGGTCTAACCCTGTTCTCTCTCCTGATTTCCTGCCACCATCTCCACCTCAGATGGAAGGGACTATTTCTGAAGGACTGAGCACCTGTGTGTGCTTTCTTTGCTCAGTGATTGTCGTAGGAGAGTTCCTCACCAAATGCCCACCTCTACACGTAGAAAGTTGATTTAGCCTGCTGCTAGTACTGCCCGCCAGGCCCCAGGCCAGCGGAGATTGTTACTCCTAAGTTATTATTATTAGACAGATCTGACTAATCCCAGCCCTTCCATTGGTGATGAATGTAACTAAGGCAGGTTACTGAATTATGGGACTCAACGTAACCAAGGCCCTGCTTACTGGATGGTGAGACTCAAAGGCAAATAAACACTAACTGCAAGAGCCAGACCCCAAGTTCTCTGATTATAAATCCAGGTGTTGTTGTTGTTGTTGTTGTTGTTGTTGTTGTTGTTGTTGTTGTTGTTGTGTTGTTGTTGTTGCTGCTGTTGTTGTATTGTTGTTGCTGCTGCTGAAGTTGTTGTATCCAGGTGTTGTTGTTGTTGTTGTTGTTGTTGTTGTTGTTGTTGTATTGTTGTTGCTGCTGCTGAAGTTGTTGTTGCTGTTGTTGCTGTTGTTGCTGCTGTTGTTGCTGTTGTTGTTGTTGCTGTTGTTGTTGCTGCTGCTGCTGTTGTTGTTGTTGCTGTTGCGTTGTTGTTTTGTTGTGGTGGTGGTGTTGTTTTGTGTTGTTGCTGTTGTTGTTTTGTCGTTGTTTTGTTGTTGTGTTGTTGTTGTTGTTTTGTTGTGTTGTTGTTGTTGTTTTGTGTTGGTGTTGGTGTTGTTGTTGTTGTGGCAAACATTGGAGTTAGTGAAGAAGCAGTCTAGGGCAGATAGCTGTAATATTCACCAGACCAGTGAGCAGGAACTGGGCCATTTAATGGCTTCTCTCTGCTAGTTCCAGGTTTCCATGGAAAATCATAAAAACGGAGAGAATGACTCCATAATCTAGGGGCAACCGTTCTCAATGAGATTTTCGATTTGTCAATTTTTCCCCAAATTTAATCTAAACTTCAGTTGTACATGGGGCCTGTTTGAAAACAGTTTGACTTTTGTTGAAGAAAAAATCCAGGCACATTTGAGAAAATCCATAGAACAAAATCAATGTGAGATGAATGCAAGGCCAACAATCTTACTTAAAGCGTAGATGAATTGAGAAAAAATAATAATTATATTATTTTCTATTTGAGCAGCACCTTTTCTGCTAAAAATCCTTTATTCATTTGCTTATGTTGGATGTGATCATAAAGAGCAGGGAAGCTAGAATTCTAAGCTCAAATGAAAAAAAGCTCTGTTATAAACACATGAGTACCACAAAGGATCCAAAATCCATGCGCTCCTTTCGGGTTCCTGTCGGTCCATTTTATGCTTCCCTGGGGTTAGAGTGGGAGTGGAGAGAGGTTCTAGTGGAGGGAAAATGATGGCCAATATTTTGGCGTTAGGAAGATCGACATAAATTCTGCTGAACTAGGAGAGACCTAAGAGAGCGTTATGTTTAATTACTTCATTTTGCAGACCAGGAAACTGATGCTGTTTTTCTCTGTCTTCCTTTTTTCTCTTTTCAATTCTAGGCAAGGGGTTAAATCCAAAAATACAATAGCCCTTTCCTTGTATGGTATGGATTAGAAATTAGAAAGACCTTCAGAGACCATCACTCCAATCCCCTCAACTGACAGCTGGGGAAACTGAGGCCCTGCAAAATTAAACGGCTTGCTCAAGGTCACCCAGAGAGTATGAACCAAAGTGGGAGTTACCCCAAAGCCGCTACTCTTTCTCTTACACCAAGCAGCTTGTCTCCCTATTGCATAATTACTAAATAGCCTTCTTTGGAAAAGCTCTTGCCTAAAATGACTGTGCTCTCCTCTGGATCCCTGAAACATTTCTAATAGAAATCATTTACTTATAAAAAAAACAAATCATGGAAATTTAGAGTGTCTACTCTATAGTATCAGACGGTAACTGTTCTGTGGCCTGGGACTGGTTCTTTGGTGGGCTCCCCTCTGGAGCACCTCCCTGGCTGGGCACTGACCAGGTGCCCTGCTCTCTCTCGGGAGCACCCGTCCCCTCAGCTAGGTCCAGACAAATTAGGGATCTCGGTGCAGACACAAGACTGAGTCTCCTGGAGGTACCAGAGGGAATGGCCGGGACCTGGGTAAATGGCAAACTCCAAAAATGGGGGGGGTGAACCAGGTATCACGTGTGAGCATTTGTGGCCTGGATCCATCCCCCCAGACTGACAGGAAAGCCTGGATCGCATCTCTCCGTCTCCATCCAGGCCCAAGGCGCTAAGCCTATTGGGAAGTGACCAAAGCATATCTGTCAGTGAACTGCCTGATTGATGGCCGCCACGGAGGGTGATTCTCACCAGGCCCCTTGCATGGCGTGGGGCAGCACTCAGGGCTATTTGGAGAAGGGGGGAGTTTTCCTTCCAATGAATCCAGACTCGGGTCTCCTCTGAGGGTCTGACTAACTAGGACCGTCAGCCTGTCACTCCTGGGACGCTAAGAGCACTTCATTATGACGTCCCTGACGGTGAGGTCTGAGGAGTGCAGGGCCCGACGCACCAGCGGCCGGCCCCAAGGTCAGTCCTCCTCAAGCCCTCCCAGCGTGGCCTCGCCTTTGATTTCAGAGCACTCCCCCCTGGGGTGGGGAGAGGGAAGGGACCGAAGTGGGACAGAGCACGCACAAAGGGGGTGAACGGTTCTCTGCCCCCCTCAGCAGCTTACCTCTGATATCCTCGTCCTCCCACCTCCGTGCTGTCCCCCATCCCTGTCTGAGTCCACCCCCTGCTGGGGAGTCTGCCCCTGTGACACACAGGAAGTGGGGGCGGTGACAGCAAGAAACAACAAGCAGGATGCTCGCTTTAAGATAGAGAAAATAACAGAGGGAAATTGTAAGAGGGGAAGAGAGGGCTATAGATGGGGGGATGAGGACGGGCCATCAGCCAATCAGCCGCCAACTCTTCTTCTATTAAGAGTCTGGCCCAGACACATCAACAAGTAACGGCTCCTGCCCTGCCTTCTATGGGAGCACATGCAATACGTAGGAAGGACCTGCGAGATGAGGGGCAGGGAGCACCAGCTCTGGGACAGGAGGACAGCCATGTAGAGGGACATTTAGCTGAGCGTAATGGGTAACTAGGGATTCTGGGAGCTGGGGGTCAGGGTCCAGAGTTGGGACCTCGTGGAGGGCCATGGTGGGAAAGAAGGCACTGGGAGACCTCAGAAGGAGGCCCATGGCACTCCGAGGCTTTGCTGGACTTTCCGGGCCCAGAGAGAGGAGGGCAGGTGCCCGAGCTCACAGAACAAGTCAGTGACCGCAGTGGGCTCCTGTGTCCCTTTGGGCTTCCCTCGGCTCAGCGGCTACTGCCCTCGGTAGCCTGGCTTTACTCTCCACGCCTGCAGGACGCTGCCGAGGGCCAGGCCCTGTGCCCACATCCTGGCCACTGGCGGGGAGGGCGGACACCTTTCTGTTTTCCTTTTGGGCTTCTGAAGCTTCTTGCTGCCGGCTGAAGTGCATCTGAGTCGTTAACCAGTACATTTAGGCCGCGAGTGAGTAGATCACCGTTGTAAATAATGCACACGTCCCGCAGCTATCTCTTCGCTTCGGCTGACTTTCCTTATAGAACCCAATTTATTAACACTTTTTTTTATTGGCGATGCAAGTAAATCAATACCCGGCGTTCTGGGGAAAGCGGTCAGCTCCTCCTAGTGGCTGCTTGGCTCAGCCAGCAGAAGGGAGCCGTGTCCACGAGGACCTGCAGCTTAGCCATGGTTGCCCGATCCCTGAGAGCCGGGAGCTCAGGGCGTCCAGAGATGGCTAAAATGCAGTCAAAAGTGAGGAGAAGAAACCTGCAGAGACCTTTCGGGTAAAGGATGGGGGTGGGAGACTCCCCCCCCCATTAAGTATGTGATTAATAAGTATGTGAGTATAAACAGGACCTTTTCCCTCTTCTCTCAGCATTTTAGCAGCAAGGTGCAAGGGGACAAGGAGGGAGAATGGGAAGTAAAACAAAAGTCTTCGCGTCCCCGACTGAGAAGTCCCCCTAACAAATGGAAGATGAATCCAACATGGAGCCTCTTTTCTGAATGGGGCAGTGATGAGCTTCCAGGACGTGAAGGAAGGCTGTGTTTTCCTGCAGACACATGGAGACACTCAGCCATCTCCCTGGAGGAGGCACGTGCCGGGGAAGAGGAGAGCTGGGTCTGAATGGGCTCCGATGGGTGAGCGTGGGCATCTGCCACGCTCGGGGCCTGCCAAGATCTGCAGGTGTCTGAATGCCAGTTGTGCACTTAGCATGATGAGCCCCGATCGAGACAAATTATCTTTTGGAAAGGACGAACGCTCTCAAACACCCTCCATCGGAGGGCCCTTCCAGCCCCCGCGTTCTATGAGACCGATGCTCCTTTCACTCCCCTCTCCCTGGGTCTCTCGCCTTTTGTTCTTGGAGGGCATGAATGGGAAGGGAAGGAGACGTGAAAACTGCCTCGTCTGCACAAAGGGGCCCAGGCAATCCCCCCACCCAGAGCCGGACTCTCTGCCATCCATCGCGGCCGCCGTCCCTCCAACTCTTGCCATCTTCATTTTTCTCATTAGCGGATTAGAAAGAGAACTCTGTCCATTTGTGGGAAGCTGAGATGAACCTGAATCAGACTGCTCAAAGGCTGAGAGAGAACCGAGGCCAGATTGTGTCCTCTCCTGCAGCCCTCTGCAACGTTCGGCCCCTTCCAGGGCTCCAGGAGGGCTGGGAGGGAAGTGAACACGAGCCTCTTGGAGACCGCCTTCGGCCATTTCCAGCTGCCTGGTGGCCGTCCAAGCCGGTGCATCCCTGCCCCTCTGCTCCAAGCCCGCGATGTCCTGAGGAAATACTAAAGCCACATGGGCACAGACAACTCAGAATCTGCCCCAGAGGCTTTCTGACCCACAGCTCTGCTAGCGACTGGATTCAGGCTAAATCTGTAGGCAAATTGCTGTCTGCTCCCTTCTTCAACCAATCATACAATAAGGTATGAAACTGAATCCTTCCTCCCATAGCCCTCCTTTCCACTGTCTCCATAAGGGAGAGACCCCCGGAAGCCAAACAAGTCAGCATTTAGTGGGAAATGAAGATCTCCAGCTATTGCCAGAGTCACATCCCTTTTCATACGGAATAATTCAGGAGCATTCCCATTACCACAGGAGAATAAAATCAAAATTATAATCAGGCCCATAATTTAGAACAGAGAGAGAGAGAGAGAGAGAGAGAGAGAGAGAGAGAGAGAGAGAGAGAGAGAGAGAGAGAGAGAGAGGCAGACAGACAGAGAGACAGAGACAGAGAGACAGAGAGAGACAGAGAGAGAGAGACCGAGAGACAGAGACAGAGAGACAGAGAGACAGAGAGAGAACAGACAGAGAGAGACAGAGAGAGACAGACAGAGAGACAGAGAGAGACAGAGAGACAGAGAGAGACAGAGAGAGAACTTCAGTAACCCACTAATCCTTTCTTTTCATTGGCCAGGCCAGGAAAATTCTATTCCCTCTAGATTGTCAAATGCTGTTCTGATCTCCACTCTCCCTCTCTTTAATTCATCCTTCAGGGTGTTGTTGAAATGATATTTCTCGAGATATTGCACAAGGCTGATTATGCTCCCCTATTCCAAATATTTCAGTGACTCCCTGTTGTCTTTACAAATTTCCTTAAATTTCTCTTAAAGGCCTGGAAACTCTTGCTGCCATCCAACAATCAAGCTTCATTTCAATTATTAACCACTTTACTGCTCTCTCCACACCACATAGACAGTAATATCAGAATTTCACCATCTCCCGCCTCCATACATGTGCACAGCCAAATTCCTTCCCTCCCTCCAACCACCTTCAAGGACGTGTTCAGGGGCCCCTTCCTTTCTACAAGAGCACCTTCTGTGATTCCCCCTCCTCTATCTGGGCATGTTCTACTCCAATTTTCCCATAGTCCTTTTTCTAGGCTGCTCTTGCCCCACTGCCCTGTACCTTATTTCAGATTAATGTGGGTCGGTTTCCTGTGGGACTTTACTTAACACTGGAAGTGGACAGAAAGATGGCACATGAGGTGGGGAGTAGGTAGAAGGAGAAAGAGGCAGAAAAGGAGGAGAAAAAAGCAGCAAGCAGAAGAGGTAAGAGGAGGAGGAAACAAGCTGTTGATGAGCTGAATGCTGCCTAAACCTAAAACTCAGGGGCTCCAAAGGAACCAAAGGCCCATAGAGTGCTGAGCTCCGGAAGGAAGGCTTGCAGCTTCAGCAGTGCTTTCTACGTTTTCTTTACCCATCTCAGGTCTCCACAAAGCACATCATGAAAAGTTTTGTCAGGAGCTAAAATTAAGCAAAGGTAATGTGCAGAATATCCAGTAAATGATAATAAATCATAATCATTTCATAAGAATATAAATTCTGATAAAGTGAAATAAATAATATTAGTAATAAATACTCATTAATGATAATCAACATTTCTGGAAAATTAGGCTTCAATGCTAAGGAATGTCATTTTCTCTGCCTCTTCATCAAATTGTCAGAATTCTTCATTTTGGCTGTTTTTCCCCAATTCTCTTATTTGTGAAATATAGTTTTTTGGTTTTTTTTAAGTTGAAAATTTAGCTTCTTTGGATGTGCAGAGTAGGAAAAGGGATAGAAGTTTATCATTTATGTCAACAGATACCTAGATTTGCAGAGAATCTCCTACCTGCGTTAGATTTACTGTGCTTTATATGCCAAGGCCAATCTAAGATCAACCAAGCAGGGGGCCGCTAGGGGGCGCAGTGGATAGAGCACCAGCCCAGAATTCAGGAGGACCAGAGTTCAAATCTGGTCTCAGACACTTAACACTTCCTAGCTGTGTGACCCTGGGCAAGTCACTGAACCCCAGCCTCAGAAAAAAAAAAAAGAAAGAAAGAAAGAAAGAAAAAAGATCAACCAAGCCACAAGTATCCCACAGATTCACAGAACTGGAGAATTGGAATGGGTCTCCAGAGCTGTCATGTTCATTCCATATAAGGAAAACAACCACACTATAACATGCTTTTTTGTAAATGGCTTTTCTTTGTCAATTACATCTAAAGATAATTTTCTTTTTTAAATTTTCTATAATTTGAAAATAATTCTATTAAATAAAATGCTAGAATCTAAGTTAGTTTTCATGCTTTTTAGTAAAATATATTTGTAAGTCACTAAATGTTCAATTTTAAAACCTCTAAAAATTTATAAACTCCTACTGTGCGCTCTCAAGCTGTTCTTTTTTTTTCAATAATGTCTTATTTTTCCAAATAACGTGTAAAGATAGTTTTCACATTCATCTTTATAAGATGTTGAGGTATCCCTCTCTTTCCTTCTGCCTTCCCAAGATGTCAAGCAATCTGACACAGGATGAAGAAGGGCAATTATGTAAACAATATTTCCACATGAGTCATCTTGTAAAAGAAGAAAGAACAAAAGGGAAAAGTTCTACTCGGACAGACACGCACAAATCAGAATAGTCGGCTTTGATCCGCATTCAGCCTCCATAATTCTCCCTCTGCCTGTGGATGAGTCCCTTGGAATGGTCTGGGATCACTGGGTTGCTAAGAAGAGCTAAGAATATCATAACTGATCGTTGAACGATGTTCTACAATGGTTCTCCCATCCTTCTATGTAAGTCTTTCCAGAATTTTTCTGAAATCCATCGGCTTATTTCCTATAAGATAATGGTATTTCACTGTGGTTTGTTCAGCCTTTCATCAATTGATGGGTATTCCCTCAGTTCCCGATTCTTTGCCACCACAAAAAGAGTTTCTATACATAGTTTCGTTCACGTGGGTCCTTTCCCTTTTTATGATTTCTTTGGTACACGGTCTTAGTGTGGTATTATTGCTAAATCCAAGGGGATCACAGCTTGCCCTTTGGTCAGAGTTCCAAATCGTTTTCCAGAATGGTGAGGTAATTCCACCAAGAACGCATTTCCATTGTCCCTCCTTGACGAATTGTCATCCAGCATGTTCTTAGGGCAGGTAGGTGGCTCCTTAGCATGGAAAATACCAAGAAGAAAGATCGCCTCTTCCTGAGTTCAAAGTCTGGCTTTCGACATTCAGTAGCTGTGTGACTGTGGGCAAGTCACTTCACCCTGCTTGCCTCAGTTTCCTCATCTTTAAAATGAGCTGGAGAAAGAAGTGACAGACAAGCTACTCCAGTTTCTTTGCCAGGAAAGTTCCAAAGAGAGTCGTGAAGAGTCAGACACAGTAACAACATTAAGTTCATGAAAGAAACAATCTCCTTTACCTGGAGTTCCTCCTGAGAGTCTGACATGATGCTAGATTCTGAGGATATGGGGGGAAACCGTGAAATAGTTTCTTCCCTCAAGGAACTTACTTTTTTAAGAGGAGGCAATGTTTAAATATATGGCTATCGACATATATGTACAATAAATACATTAGCATCTCTACCTTAAAAAAAGAAAAATAGAAAAGCCCTTACTCCAAACAAGTATTTCTAATCGTTGCAGTTGGGAGATCCAGAAACTAAAGGGAATGGGCAGCTTTGTGTTGTTTTGAATTGAGGGAATTGAAAGGATGAGGACCACAAGTGGTTAATTGTGGGAATTGAGAGAACCACACTGACTCTGTCTTGTGACTCTGTCTGGAGCTAGCCCAGTTCTCTTTCAATTCAATTATGGGTCTGGTCCAAACTCTGTCCTGTGAGAAAAGTTTATTCAATTGTGGGAATTGAGAGAAAATCTTATTGCATTGTTTGAGCCTGTCCCTGTGTTGCCGGGAAACTGGACCTCCCCTACCTGCTGTTTAAAGCCCCTTAATTAAGGACCTGGGCGATACCGACCAGAAACCCGAGTCCCATCACAGGATTGAGACTCTTTTCCACAATAGTACATCTCCAGCAACCTACGGGTCTTGTCAGGTAACTGGCCCCATATGGATCCATCACTTCTTGTTTCCCCACTCCTTTGATGGATCACAGACACTTGGGAGAGGGAGACGCCTTTTTATGAATTTGGAGAATTATTCCTGTTCATTATTTCCTCCCAAACTGGAAAGTTCTTAATCTTTCACCCGTTAGAACACAGATTCCCTAGTGTTGTATTGCTCCTTTTTAACTGATTGGACTTATGGGAGTAATTGTTTGTAAAGTGTAAAAACCTGTTTCACCCTGAATTCAGGGTCCAGGCCGAAGTGAATACTCCCAGGCCCAGTCTGTTGAGCAATTGCCATACATCACCTAGTAAACTGGTCAAAAGACTGTACCTTGTTTCCTCAGCCATTTCACCTTTTACCTGCAACAGAATTTCTCATTTTCCTAGAATTGGCTGTGAGGTCAATGGGAGAGGAAAGTGGGATTTCCATTCGATCTGAGTCCATCGGAACCCAGACAATGAGCAAATGGGGCTTGGCTTGGACCTGCTGCTGGCCCGGCAGTGAAAATCAGAGTGGGTGTGGCCTTATCCAGCTGAGACCTGTTGAAGAGCCTGCCTTAATGAGATCTCTCCTCTCTTCTCCAGCCACGTCCAGTCGTCCTGATCTACATCTAGCCACCGGAAGCAGATGGTTCTGGAGGGGAAAGTAAGGCCGGTGACCTTGCACAGCCTCCCTACCCAAATCTGCCTCGCTTGTAGGTCACGGCTTCATCTCCCTGATTCCCGGTCCTCTAGGAGAATGAAGGACAAACAAAGGCAGCTGTTTTGAACCGTAAATGGCTTTGAATGCCAGAAGGAAGTGGTTCCTTTTTGTAGGCAGCGGGAGGTGGCTAATGACTGATACAAGCATCTCTGTGATCCCCCAGAACAAGTCAAGGATTCTCCCATCTTCGGCCCATAACCACTGCAGCTCGCGTTTCTGATGGGCCACAGCCCCTTATCTCATGGGACTCCTCGGATGCCGGCCCAGGCTTCTCTATATGAGCCACATGTCGTTGAGACCTCCCCTACATCTGGAGACCTTGAGACCCTTCCCCAGGCTGGCATTTCCAGCTAAAGAGTGTTCTCCTCCAACACGAACGTTCCCAAGAGAGGAGGGGGAGCCCTTGCTCTGGGCAGGGCTGGATCCACTTCCGTGTGTTACCTGGGCTGCTCCTTTTCCCCACCAATTTCTCTGCCACTCAACCATCATAAATCTTCAGGGACTTTACAGGGAAAGCACTTGCGACCTCAAGTCTGATTTTTTTATCTGATTATTCACAGCTTGCTAATTTGTAATTGGACTTTTACAACTTGAAACCCTCCAGATTTCAGAAAAAAACTAATTTATTTTTTTCTTGGGTTAATTGTGGTATTCACACCCAAAACAGTGGAGGGAGATGGCTTCTAGTGGCTTTCGTCCAGTGCTCTGGAACTAATAAAAACATATTATTGATTGCCTAATGAAAAGCCCCAGGCCCCCATGCATCCACCAGGTCTGGGCAAGGAGACAAAGCCCCTTCCCTCCCACGGGCGAGATCCCCCGCCACTCGGCTTGGAGCTGGGCTGCTGCGGACCAAGTGGGCTTCTAAATTGGGTTAGGGTTACCCACTGGGCCCAGGACAAGGAGCCCGTATGCTTTCCCCTTCCTGCGGGGATCCCCATTGCTTCTAATTTAGCTTAAGATCATCAAAATTAATTATGATTGAGAGCTATTAAAGTTGAAACAAAGTCACAGGTGAACCCGTGCCACCTCCACCCTCACGTACACCTCGGAGGCCTTGTCTAAAACCAGAGAGAAGGGAGCTCCTCTCTTCCTGTCAGAGGCAAGCCAGGCAACCAGGGGCCTCTTGGTCTCACAGTGGGGATAACGTGACATAGCTCAGCCCTTTTTTCAGTCCGCTAAAAACAAAAGGCACCTTAAAACAACAATAATAATAGGGACCAAAACGGGCGGGGGGGAGATTGTGACAGTGGCAGGACCAGGCTTCGGATTCAGAGGACGCACGGGTTCAGATTCTCTCCAGTACACACTTGCTTCCTAGCTATGGAACCCTGAATGGCATTTCATCCCACACGCCTCAGTTTCCCCATCTGAAAAATAGAGATTAAAATAGAGAACAACACCTACTTCCCAGTGCGCTTGGGAAGACCAAATGCGTCATTTTTATAGAGTACTTTGCCAGCCCCGAAGCATGACAGAGATGGTAGCTGTTGTTATTATTTGCTGATCCTCCAGAATGGACAACGGTTCTTGTTTTCCACCAAACCAGACAAATTACACTTCCTCGTTCCCTATTGGATGCCCTTAAAATATTTACTGACAAAACAGAAGGAAACAGGCTCTTGGAGCAGGTGCGACGGAAGCTGGAAGGTCTCTTGCGTTCTAGATGCAGCCTTCCAAGGGGAACCCCTGGTTTTGGTTCTCTGGGATGGGGCAGAGGGGTGATCCCCACATACTTTGGGATGAGGGGCTCTTGCCAGCAGTGCAGGTCGGCACCTTCTGTTCCAGGGAGAGCCTCAGGCAGCTGCCATGAGCACAGAGAGCTGGGTGTCTAGCCCAGAGTCACACAGCCAGGATGTGCCCGAGGAAGACTGAAGCTGTGTGCAGCTCTGGAGAAAATGAAGGCTCCTTTCCAGGTGCCCAGGGCCCAGAGTGCCAGACCCAGAATCCGCAAGCCCTGGGTTCAACCTGCCTCGGACACGGTCTAGCTCTGTGACTCTCGGTCCCTTCCGCTCCATTCTCATCTGTAAAATGGGAATAATGGTGAAGATCAAATGAGATCATAGTAGCGAAGCACCTAGCACATGCCTGGCACCCAGGAAGCCCTGTACAAATGTGAATTTCATGGGGGGCAGTTTAAAACTAAACATTCCGGGAATCCCACACATATAAAACAGGTTTCATGAATTTCCGCTCTTTCCCTCTATTAAATAAACATGTTTATGTGAGTGTCGGAGACACTGCATCCAGAATGCTGGGCCCGGAGCTGGGAAAGCCGAGCTCAAAGTCCTACTCTCGCCTCGGCCTAGCCTGGTCCCAGAACAAAGTCCCGCGGTTCCACCGACACTTTCTGCTTGGCTCCAGACAGACGGAGTTGTGGGGGATGGAGGGAGCTCCCCCACCTCCCCAGACCTCAGATTCGGGCTGGATCTAGGGTTACCCCACAGGCCAGGGCCCGAGGCTTACTCTGGCCAGTGGGGATGTGAAGCAGCAGCTGGGTCCTTGTGGCTCATAGGATCAGTTACTGGGGGGGGGGGGGGCACTTTCTGAAGATCCTCCCAACTCTTATAGTCTCTGAGTCTGTGCTAGCTAACCCAAGGTGGCCCCTGGAACAATCCAGCCCATTCTTGTTGACATTTTAACTACAACGTGACTTCAAATGTAAAAGTCTCCAGGGAGCTGTCCAAAATCGGCGGTGGGCTGCATCTGGTCCGGGATCAAGGGCCAGCCTGAGCAACTGCCCATCACGGGGGAGCCAGACTAACGGGATGTACAAGGACCAACCGCCTCCGTCATTCAGGTCCTTGTTTTGTTTTTATTCAGCCCATGTAGTGTCTCTGATAGGTGCGAAGAAGAGGGGGTGGGACTGGCAGGGGGCGTTGGGCGAGCTCCAGTGTTTGTTATGCCTGTGTCTTCCCCAATGTCTCCGGGCCAGTACTTTTGTGTGTTTTAACAAAACAGGATGTTTTTTCTGCTTGATAGACAAGAATGAGGTTCACTTAATGAACATCAGTTGAAAACTAGAGTTGCGAGGTGTGTGATTCCCATTGATTGTAAGTGTCCCAGCTCTTCACCAGAGGCTACGAGCTCACACGCACCCTGACGCCTGCTTCTTAAGGAACTTGATGAGAACAGAGGAAAGAACGTTCCTTACGCCTGCTGGATGGAGGAAGCCAACTGCAATCAACCCGGAATTATTCATCATCCCTTTTCAGATAAAAGGAGCTGCTTTTCCTCCATTTCCCCCCTTGCGTCTTCCCTAGAAACTGAACGAGGAAAGCTGGAAAAACCCAGGAGGAGCATGGATGGAAATGTGGGAATCAGCCCATTATCTATGAAATCTCGTGGAATCTCAAGGTTGGGAGAAGATTCCGTGGTATCGGCTCCAACTCCTCCCGGAAAAGACTCCTCACTCCCGACAAGGGTCATATAAAATTTGGTCAAAGGCCACCAGGGAGCAGGACAAGGGACAGCTCTGGTTTTTAAAAATGTTCCTCTTCATTTACAAGGATAAAATTTGTACTGATTCTCCCTAATTCTTCCTTCAAAGGGCACAAAACTGGGCCTTTATTTCCCCCCACGATAGTCCTTCAAATACTTAAAGGCAGCAACTATGGGGCCCCCACTCTCTCTCCAATGCTTTAATCTTCGGTAAAGCATTAGAGTTTATTAAACGCATGGTCCTATGGTAGATTCCTAGAGGTCCTTCAACATTCCGCATGTTCTCTCCCACTTTACAGAGGAAGCCCAGGTACTTCAGAGATTTCTCCACAGACAGAGATGGACTGAATGGCCCTGAAGGACAGGCCGCGGCTCTGTGACACAAAATTAGGACGGCCGATTCCTCACTGTCTGGGAAAAATGAAACTCCCCTTCTTGGCTCACCGAGGGTGCTCCCTTCCAGCCTCAGCCCTTCTAAAAGGAGCCTCGATCCGGGTCATCAAACTTCATTGTTATTCCCTGGCCTCTCTCCCACAAGAGGCCCTTTGTCTTCCTGAGAAAAGGACAAGATAAAGTGGACCAGGAGGGTTTCCAGCATGGAGATTCCACCAGGGATCACGGGGGCCAAGCTTCTCCCACTCTGAATGGGAACTGGGTCTTCTGCTGGGCAAGAACAGGACATAAATGACAGCAGTCCAAGAACAACCAGACTCAACTTACAAAATGGCAGAAGGAGAAGACCTCAGCCGCTGGCAAAGCTCATTCCCCTTCTCAATAGCGACAAGGAAAGGAGAACTGAAAGACCAACAGGATCAGGCCAAAGGCACAGAGTAGGGTTCAAGGGACTGAGGGGAAGCATCAGTTATTTTGAAGGGATGGTGTGGAAAGCAAGAATAACTGGTCCCACCCAAGGGTCCTGGGGGGATTAACACCAAACTGGAATCAAATCTTTGCTGTGACTCTTAAAAATCTAGAAACTCCACTAAGTCTTCATTGTTCTCAGGCTGCCCAGGGAAGTTTCCTTCCAGTCAGTCAACGCACAAGCATTGACATTAGTAAGTGTCTACTCCCTCCTCCAATTATCTTGTGCAATGTTCTTCTCTAAAATATAATCTTGTCTGGGATCAGGTTTCTTGGGGTCTCTGGAGGCAGCCTTCGTTCCAGCTCAGTGTAATCACCCCAAATGCAGCCAGGGGTTAAAGCCCAAACCCTTTATTTTCTCCTTCAAAGTCTTGTCTCTTTTCCTGGGGCCCGGTCAGCTTTCTTCGAGGCCTCTCTCTCTCCTTGGTTCCAAGAGCTCTTGCTGCTAGTCCTTTGTCTCTGCCAGTGTCTCCAGCCAGCACAAAGGTGGAAGTTTGGAATGAATCTGACTCCGCCTCCGAGAGTGGACTTGTGGGTCTCTGTGGGCCTGTGGGAGCTCCTTGCTTACGCTGTGCACTGAGTACACTCCAATCATTACATCACTAGAAAAACATTATTTGTTGTAGGCTGAAATCAGCGCTAAATTAGGTTTAACCGTCGTCTCCTCAGTTCCACTCAGTGCCTTGTCTCTGGCCCCTAACATCTCCTTGTGGGATGGGATCAATCACACTGAACCAGGCTAAGTTAGATAACTATTGTCTCTATCCATTCCACTGACTCAGTACCTTGTAAGAGTCATAACAATCTTGGACTTCTTTATTTGTGACTACGTCCATTGTAATTATTGTGAAGTACAAAACTCGTCTTTCTTTTGGAGTTTGACTTCCGGCGCCTATTTTGAGAGGGGAAACTCTCTACTGATCACAATCTTGACTGAAAGAACTTTGCAAAATTTTAAATGTCATAGAAAAGCGAATGAGGAGTTACTCAACAGAAAGAACGGGACAATTTCTAGATGAAATTAATCACTTGTCAAGGCTTTATCACTTATCAGCAGAGGGATGGGGTAAAAGTCGATCAATCAGTCAACAGAATGGGTTTATCCCTTACAATGTGAGAGGTGCCTGCTAAGCTTGAGGGACACGGAGAAAGGGAAACCGCAGGCACCTGGCTTCAGGGAGCTCACGGACTAATGGGGGGCAGAATGTATCCCAACCAGGTATACACATGATGGCCATGGGGCAAATGAAAGCAGTATTTGAGGGATGACACCAGAAGCCAGGGGACTAGGAAGGACTCCCTCCATAAGGGGGGGAATTGAGCCGAGAGATGTAAACCAGGCAGATGCTGAGTTGGAAATTTTATATGGACCTTTTTGCATTACCAAAGAGAAGAGTGCAAGATTTCCTGGACTCTCTGCATCATAATACTCCTGAATAGAGTGTCTCAGTTGCACAAAGTGTTCTTTATGGATAATTCTACCTCTAGAAACTCATTTAACCCTCACCATCACTGAGTAGTGATTATGCACAATCGCCCTGGGAAGTAAATGCCATGATTATCCCCATTTTGCAGATTGGTAAACTAGAAAACTTAGGAAGCAGAAACTGAAACAGCAGTTGTAGTAGTAACTGTTATTGCCAGAGATTTTGTGTGCAGATGTGCAACAAAATGAAAAAGAAAAAAAAAGTAGTGTTACCTCAGGAAGATTGTTGAACTTTTCTGAGTATTTTTGTCACAATCTGACTATGGATATCATATTCTTCCCAGGTTGTTAGAAAGACATATTTTAAATCATAAATAATTAGAGAAAGGGAGTAATTATGATTGCCACCATTCTTATTATGTTCCTTTAAAATCATGGGTTGAACTACAGTTGTGACTCACCCTAAGAATGATGGAGCAAACCATAAGGAGCAAGACTTGAAGAGCAGAACAGTTCGGTCTAGCTCATCAAAGAGGGGAGCCCTAGTTCCACAGTGAGAAGAAGCTCCGAGAGTTCCGACAAAATTCCAAGACATCTAGGGAGCGGGAAAGGGAAGCAGCCCAGAGCAGATCCACTTAAGGAGAATCAACAGGAGATCACAGACAAGTGTGATTCAAGGCAAGAAGGGTGGCTGGGTGGGTTCTGGCCCCTGGGGCATTAAGGACTCTTCAAGACCATCAAAGGATGCCTGTTGTCATTCACTGGTCATCACAGACATGTAGAGAGGGCAACACTTTAGGAGGTGATATTCAGGGTCCCATTTACTAACCTGACATTGAGCCAGATAATTTAGGGAAAAAGACTTATTCAGAGCCGTACCTGCCTCTCAAGAGTGCAGCTCAAATGAAACACTTCCCTCCAGCTCCAGGTTGCGACTTCTATTTGAAAAGAGCAGGATTTATATGTGGTAACATAGCCTGCAGTTTGAAATTGTCACAGCCCAGACTATGCAGCACTCCCTAAAAGAGCCCCTGGGTTTTCTGGACACAAATTTACCCAAATTACAGCCATTCCCAGAAACTTTTGCTTAAAAAACAAAACAAAATAAACTTGAGCTTTGGTAAATAAACCCTTTGCTCTTTTTAGTAAACAAGCTCAACTCCTGTAACTAAATCTTGAATCAGTCCCATTCTGTCAGGCTGTGACGTTGAACTCGATGCACCTTTAAGCTTCTGAGAGCATAGCAAGGGAACAAGCCTTAGTTGTGCTTTAGCTCTGAGCAGTCAGTCAGTCCCAGGGTGCCTGGTTCTCTCTGTCTCTCTCTATATCTTTCTCTCTCTGTATCTCTCTCTCTGTCTCTCTCTGTGTGTCTCTCTCTCTGTCTCTATCTCTCTCTGTCTCTCTGTCTCTGTCTATCTCTTTCTCTCT
>NC_133621.1:4521161-4561161 GCF_048593235.1 Sminthopsis crassicaudata | reverse complement strand
TGAAGCAACTCAGATTGTGAACCTCGCCCCACTCTATATTAATCCTCCTCCACTATTCTCTCCATGGATGAATAATAGGATAGCAAGTCCCTAGCCTCAGGAAACCTAAAACAAGCTTCTAAATGAGAGAGAGAGATTTAAGAGAGATGATGTCAGGCTACTATATCACGCCTGCCAACCCAGAGAACAGAAATACAATAGAAAGGAGGCGAGATTCGAAGCCATTTGTTAGCTATTTCCAGCTGCTGAGGCCTGAGCCAAACCCGTGAGGTTGGAGTGCATTAACTAAGCCGCCCTAAAAGCTTCACACAGGGTTCTACCTTGACAGGGGCGACTGGCTGCCCTGGAACTTTTATGGAAGTGGAGATGGCAGCCCACCAGAAGAAGAACACTGTCTCCCTGAAGCCAGAGAGCATCGCTTTGTCTGGCAAGAGTCCTCTGCTCAGACCCTGAAAGCCCCTGGAGGACCAATTTCAGACAAGGGGGCCCTGATGGCTCCCTCCCTCATGGGACCTCCATCCAAGACATTCAGTGGGACCCATCTCGGTTTTTGGTCTTCCCTTGTAGACCTAGGTTAAGGTGTTGTCTTTGACCGTAGCAATAACTACCATCTACGAAGAGAGAGAAATGGATGACTTGGGCACAGACCAGAAGAAAGAGTTGTTTCCTGCCTCTGGATCATGTCCAGATGGGGAAACTCTTGAAGGAAACCAAAACTCTGGCAAGTCCTGCTAAGGTTTTGCTTCCTCTGTATAGCACTACTGAAAGGGTCTCATCTCAGCTCAGCCCAGGGGGAGAAAGGGGAAGAAAAGAGACAAAAGGGGGGGCTACTGAGGGTCAGAGACGCACATGCATTCCCTAGCATCCCATCCTTTTCTGATGGGCAGCACATCTCCCATCATCCATCCTGGCCCATTGACAGAGTGTTCAGGTATAATTTCAGCCCAGTGTCCCATGAAAATCACAGAAATACAAATCTGAGGAACAGAAGGAAGAATCGGTAACTGAGCTGCCTAGAGATGAAACCATGTTTTAATTAGTCAATCATCCACAAGCATTTCTTCTCCAGTCACTGTGGCCATACACTATGCTAAGTGCTGAGAATACAGAAACAATAATTAAGCGCTCAAAGAGCCAACATTCTGTTAGGGGACAAGCAGCATGAATTGAGAAAGCTTTTGGGTCATCGGGCGCCTAAGCAAAGCTACTCCTTGAAGCTGGTTTTGCCTGTTCCTGAACAGAGGTAGACTGATAATGGCTATTGGGATGGAGCTAGTGAGGAATGAATGCTTTCGGCCCTGTGCTTAGATGGAGAGGAAAACAATAAATCCTTAGGGGTGGAGGGAATTGCCTTCTTTTTTTTTCTCCATAGACTGAGCTCCTTTGAACCATGTTAAGATGGAGCCTAACATCCCAACTTTATCTGAGGACTAACTTGCCAAATGTCCTATTAGCTTTGAGAGAAAAAATGAATTAGATGATATATCATAAATTTCGAAGTGTAAATAAATTTGGTTTGCAATAAGTCTTGTTCTTGACATAGCATATGGAGCCTGTGACAAGATGTTTTATTTGTTCAGTTCTAACCCTCTGATGGATGTCGTGTCTGAAGCTGCATCCTAGCCGAAGTGTGGAGTCCTGGGAACCAAGGTCTCCCATGTTCAAGCCTCGGCTCAGATCCTTAGTTATGTGATTTAGGGCAAGTCACTTCAGTTCTCAAACTCTCCCCCACAGAGGAAAGGTGTTAAAAAAGGTGATACAATTCAAAGGTTTGATGATGTCGGATTTAGAATTGCAAGCGTTCAGAGGGCATCCAGTCCAACCTCCTGCACTTACCAGATGAGGACATGAGCCACAGGACGAAGGAACCCGCTCCGATATCTAATAGCCAAGATTTGAATTCAGTTCCGTGAATCCCAAAGCCGATCGATATCATTTCTCATTTTATCAGGGTAGGAAAGTGGTTCTTTAAATATGTCTAACCACCGAGTCACCCCCCCATGGAAATTTGACTCCCAAAGTTAATAAAAGTAATGGCCAAATGGAGCAAATGAAGATTTGTAAATGAGCACTAAAAAGATTTGGAAGAAGGAAAACATTTGCTCTGAAAAGTCCACGGCACTCATGAACTTTCAGATGCAAAGTGGGTCATCATGGCTACTTTGAATTGGTTCCACATGTTTGATTCAATTTTACTGTATCCAATCAAATCCAATAAAATAGCCATTTGTTATGTGCTTGCTACTGAATGGGAATTAACCAATCAACAAGCATTTATTGAGTTGAATTGATCGACTATATGCCAGACACTGCTAGAGCAGAGACGTAAGGGGAGGCAGACACACAGAATGGCCTTCCGGGAGCTTACATTCTAACAGAGGAGACAACAGTAAATACCTAGGAAGGAAAAGAATAAATAATAGGTAGAAGGAGGCCAGCCTGGATTGGGGGGAGCATGGCTGGGAGAGACAATGGGTAGAGCACAAGCCCTGGACTTAGAAGGTGCTGAGTTCAGAAGTAGCCTCAGACACTTACTAGCTGTGGGACCCTGAGCAAGCTACTTAATCCTGGTTTCCCCACTTTCCTGAGCTGGAAAAGGAAATGGCAAATCCCTCCAGGACTCTGCCAGGAAAACCCCAAATGGGGACATGAAATGTCAGACCCAACTAATTAACTGAACAACAAAAACTGGCATGGGGAGGCTAAGACCCAGAGGGACTAGAAAAAGACCTCCTCCAGAAATGCTTTCATATTTGAGCTAGAATCTTAAATAATCTTAAATAAAACCAGAGTTTCTAGGAGTTTCTGCAATTAAAAACAGAGCAATCCAGATATGGAGGCAGCCAGTACTTGCCTACCTGACTTCTTTCCTTCCTTCCTTCTCTCCTTTCTTCCTTCTCTTCTTCCTTCCTTTCATTTCTTTCTTCCTCTGTCCTTTCCTCCTTCCTTCCCTCCTTCCCTCTCTTCTTTTCTTCCTCCTTCCCTTCATCCCTTTCTTCTTTCCTCTTTCATCTTGACTGCCTGCCTTCCTTTCTTTTTTTTCTTTCTCCATCCCTCCTTCTTTCTCTCCTTCCCTTCCTCTCTTCTTTCTTCCTTCTTCCCTCCTTCCCTCTTTCTCTTCTTTCCTTCCTTTGCTTCTTCTTTCCTTCCTTCCTTCTCTCCTACCTTACTTCTTTTCTTCCTTCCTTCTCTCCTTCCTTCCTTTTTCTCTTTTCTTTCTTCCTCTGTCCTTTCCTCCTTCCTTCCCTCCCTCCCTTTTTTCTTCCTTTCTTCCTCTTTCCCTCTATCCCTTTCTTATTTCCTCTTTCATCTTGCCTGCCTGCCTTCCTTTCTTTTTTCTTTCTTCCTCCATCCCTCCTTCTTTCCCTCCTTCCCTTTTCTCTTCTTTCCTTCCTTCGCTCCTTTCTTCCTCCTTTCCTTCCTTCCTTTTCTTCCTTCTTTTTCCTTTCTTTCTTTTTCTTTCTTTCTTTCTTCCTTTGTCCTTTTCTCCTTCCTCCTTCCTTCCCTCCCTCCCTCTCTTCTTTTCTTCCTTTCTTCCTCCTTCCC
The DNA here is from genome assembly GCF_048593235.1 of Sminthopsis crassicaudata. NCBI lineage: Eukaryota > Metazoa > Chordata > Mammalia > Dasyuromorphia > Dasyuridae > Sminthopsis > Sminthopsis crassicaudata. The sequence goes on along the minus strand of NC_133621.1, from coordinate 4,557,615 downwards.
TCCATCCCTTTCTTCTTTCCTTTCATCTTACCTGCCTGCCTGCCTTCCTTTTTTTCTTTCTTCCTCCATTCCTCCTTTTTTCCCTCCTTCCCTTCCTCTCTTTCTTCCTTCTTCCCTCCCTCTCTTTTTTCCTTCCTTCCTTCTTTCCTTTTAAACTACCAAGGACCAAAGTAAATGCAACAGTCCTGAGGCCATCAAGCTCCGCCTGCCCTAAGTCCAGCTCCTGTTGCATACTTCAGAATAAAACAGCACAAGCCCCAAGTTTAGGAGATCTGGAGGCCAGTGAGGGTTGTTGGAAGAACTGAGCCATTTCTGGGCAGTTTTAGCGGACTATGGGCAGACTGGGGTGAGCCATGGATGGTGATGATAATGATGGTGATAATGATAGTGATGATGTTTATAAAGCTCCTTACAACAAGTCTGTAAAGCAGGTGCTGTTATGACCACTGTTCTACAGACAAGAAAAGTGAAGCAGCAGTTCAATGACTTGCTAATAGATAACTGAATAAATGCATCTACATATATTGGATTTAACATATTTCTACCATATTTAACATGCATGAGACTACTTGCCATCTAGGATGGATTGGAACACAAGGTTTTGCAAGGGTTAATATTTTTTTTAATTCATTTTTCCAAATTATCCCCTCCCTCCCTCCACTCCCTCCCCCCGATGACAGGCAATCCCATACATTTTACATGTGTTACAATATAACCTACATACAATATATGTGTGTAAATACCATTTTCTTGTTGCACATTAAGTATTAGCTTCTGAAGGTATAAGTAACCTGGGCAGACAGACATTAGTGCTAACAATTTACATTCACTTCCCAGTGTTCCTTCTCTGGGTGTAGTTATTTCTGTCCATCATTGATCCACTGGAAGTGAGTGGGATCTTCTTTATGTTGAAGATTTCCACTTCCATCAGAATACATCCTCATACAGTATTGTTGTTGAAGTGTATAGTGATCTTCTGGTTCTGCTCATTTCACTCAGCATCAGTTGATTTAAGTCTCTCCAAAACTCCTGCTGGTCATTTCTTACAGAGCAATAATATTCCATAACATTCATATACCATAATTTACCCAACCATCCTCCAACTGATGGACATCCATTCATCTTCCAGTTTCTAGCTACAACAAAAAGAGCTGCCACGAACATTTTGGCACATACAGGTCCCTTTCCACTCTTTAGTATTTCTTTGGGATATAATCCCAATAACAGCAATGCTGGATCAAAGGGTATTGCAAGGGTTAATATTGAAGAATTATCCATGCATATGTTTTGAAAATAAAAAAGCTTTAATAAAAAAATTAAATAACTTGCTATAAGAGACTGAGGCAGGATTTGAACTCGGGTCTTTTTCACTCCAAGTCTAGAACTTTATCCCACTGGAAAGGACCTCAGATACTCACTGAACCTAAACAAGAATCATCTCTCTATATATGACAATTGGTTTTCTGGGCCTTCTTGAAAATTGGGCCCCCCTTCTCCAGGGCTCAAGGGGAATCCACCCAGTCTTGAGAAAGCTCATTGTCCAGTTGGAAAAGTCAAATTATTCAGGAAGGTCTTTTTGATAAGCCACCTAAATTGGCCTCTTTGTACAATCTCCTTCCCTCCTCAGCTCCACCACTCGTGGTTCTAGTCCCTAGGGGAGAGCAAGAGTTACCTCAGATACCTTGAGACAGTGAAGATAATTTCCATGGGCTATGCTTTTGAACTTCTCCAGGCTAATCACCCAGATCCCTTCATCCCAGCTCCTGAGTCTCCTTCCTCTACTATGAGAATGAGAATTAGCACCAAGCCCCAGGGCAAGAGTCAGAAGGAATTGATCTCTCTCTTTTTAGACACTGAGACCTTCCTATTATAGAAGAAAATGGGATTAATTTTCATGGTCCATTTACCAAACTGTGGGTTTATATTGAGCATGCGATACACTAAGGCCCCCAGATCGTTGTTCAGCTAGAATGTAGTCTCTTCTCCTATCTTATACTTGTGAACTAGGGTCTTTAAACAAAAAAAAAAATTAATTGATCAATAAACATTTATTATAAACATGTCTCAAGCACTGTGCCAAGAGCTAAGGATACAAAGAAAGTTAAAAACAGACCCTGTCCTCAGTGCGCTTACATTCTAATGGAGGAGACAACATATACATGGGTCTAAATGGGTGTAAATAGGATAGAAGGGAAGGTCCCGGCCACTGGGATGGGATAGGAGAAGAGCATGGAGACTTCCCAACCTTGAGACCATGTCTCTTCTCCCTTGCAACGCCCAGTAGTCTCACCAATCAGGATGCTTTTGGCTCTTGGCTGTCATCTGCATACTGACTGGCCCTTCCAAATGGGGCAGCTTCTTATTTGATAACTGTCATCTCACTGATAAAATCTGACAAACAGTACAAGACCAAGTCCAGCCCCCCGGGGTATCCCACAGCAGGCCTCCAGCCAAGTGTATACGTAATCATTGCTCAGCATATTGTTTAAAGGCCATTGGCTAATTGTATTAGCCAGACCTTTGAAAGAGTATCCTTCAAATAACTAGATAATATTGACTTGTTCTTAAAGCTCATGGGTCAGGCAAACAAAAACTAAATCACAATTTGTGAGACCAACCCAAGTCTATCTATGATAGATTGGAAACAGTAAGATCAGCCACTCCTTTGTACCAAGGAAATCCTGCACAGACATTGGATAATAATAACGCATAATTAGGTGTTTACAAAGCACTTTAAATACATTATTTCTCTTATGTTTTACGATAAACTGTGATATTTGTGCTCTCTACATCCCCCATCATATAGATGAGCAAACTGAGGTGCAGGAAAGTAGAACCATTTTCCTGTAGAACCAGAAATGGATGCAGGTCTTCTGAATCTTAGTTCAGAGCTCCTCTCTCTAACATGATGGACTCTGTTACAGACTGGTACCTGCACCGACATAATGACAGTCTTGAGATAGCCCGGAGACAGTCTCTCAATAATGAGCCGATAAAGGGAGCGGGGTGCATTTATTAAGTGCTTATTATGCAGTAGGCACGGTGCTAAGATCTTCACAAATATTATCTCAAGAATGAGGCAACAACAACAGATTAGAATGTCTGGCCCCATGTTTCCCAGAGAGCCCCAGATTCACAATCTGTCAGAGTTGGAATGGATCCCAGGTGGATGGTATATGATTGTGATGGAATTTTACTGTGCTGTATAAAATGATGGAAGGGATGGTTTCAAAAAAACTGGGAAGACACGAATGAAATGCTGCAGAGTGAAGTGAGCAGAACTAGGAGAACATTGTACACAAAGTAATATCGTAAGAAGAATCAACCCTGAAAGACTAATCAATATAATGATTTAACTCATTATGAAAAAAATGCTTTCCATCTCCAGGGAGAGAATCGATGAGTTCTGAGTCAGGATTGAAGTCTATTTTTACATTATTTTTGCTTTTTTATATAAATATGTTTTATGAAACTTGACATGTATAATGGCTATCATATTTCTTGTCTTTTCAATGGGTGTGGAAGAGGAAAGAGGGAGGGAGAGAATTTGGAACTAAAAAGAATCATTACAATTATTTTAAGAGGCTTAGGCACAGCTGGGGCAGAAAAATATTCCAGGAGGCCAGACTGGGAGGAGTTTTTGGAATTCAAAATGAAGAGACAATGTGGAATTCAACCCCAAAGTTCCTTTAAATGACGTCAGTAAAAGTGTCAAAGAAATCTGGTGCTGATCTGCTCACGGATGAATTTGAATCAGATCAGTTCATTGAGAAAAAAAATCACTTTGCAAAAGACTCAAAGGTAAGATCAAAAGGCTAGTTGGACTTTACAAATTCTTTCAGCTCTGAATATATGCCGACAAATTGTCTCTTTAAAAAAATCCCCAGCAGCCACACCTGGATTTAAGAGAAATCAGAACTCAAGCAATTGATGTTCAAAGGGAAATCAAGTGAGGGATTTTCTGAAAATGAATTGTCTTAGCATTTGCTTTTCTAGACCATTTTCACTTGATTTCCTTGGGAATCTTTGTTTGAATTCTGGTATCTTCATGGGGAGGTTATTTCCTTTATCTACACTGTATCTCTCGATGAATCATAAGCTTTCTTTTAACTACCTCCTGGGTACCAGACACTGTCCTTACTTTTGAAGCGTATAAAGTCATAAAGCAAATAAGTCTGGTCCTGAAGAAGCTTATGTTTGCAGACCTTCACAAAAGGGCAAATATAGGCAAAGTACTTTACAATTCTGAAAATGCTTTATAAACATCAGTTATTACTGCCATCCTCATCCTCATCATGATTATTTCCATGGATCTCTGACACTCCTTCCAAAGGACAGATTGTGACTCGTCTTGTATCATCCTCTCCCTGTCTTCTCACAAATTCTCCCAGATGGGTCTCTCTCAGCATTCTGGGAAGGAGGAAGGGAAGTCAATCACCAACTTCCTCTTTGTTTTCATACTGTTATTACTTCTCCATTGGTTCCCAGTCATGTTTAAGGATGGTCAAGCTTAATTCCACCTGATGTAGCTACGGCTAAGAATACAAAAGGCAAATGGAGAGACAATGGAGAGACTGCTAGTGGAGAAAGAAAACCAGAGGATTTGTTAAATTTTAACTCCAACAGGAATAAATCTAATATCTATCTAAAGAGAAGAAATGTACCCAGAGCTATTTAGTTCCTTCCTCACAAGGCCTGTAGCCCCAGATTTCATCCCACCTATCGCACAATACGACTATCTCAGCCTGTGGATGGTAACTTTGGCATGTGGGATTTCAGGGACTGTTTGGAAAATATTGTTTGTATGTGTGTTAGATAAAGAGAATCAGAACATGAAACATTTGTTTTATGCCTCAAACCCCCCTGAGGCTCAGCAGCATTTGGTGCATTTATCGTTCTCATTACAGGCAGATTCTCTTACTCCTTAGAGCAGGTGGAGGAAAGATGGAGCCAGACTAATTCCAAGAAGGTCAATAAATCTGATGTGTGTCAGCAAGTGAGCAGAAGATGGTAGCTGAACTTAATGGGGCTGCCTTCATGGAATCAGGAACTTACAGGTGGAAGAGTCCAGTATTTAGTCCCATTCCCATTTAACAGATGAGGAAACAGACTCGGAGGGAAAAGTTATTGACCCAAGATCACACAGGTTTCAGATAATACAACCAGCATTCAAATTCAATTCTCTTTCCACTTTCCCACTAATCTGGAGCTAAATGTTATGTCCAACACTCAGAATAACAAATAACCACAACGAAGGGCTTTTGAGAAGAGGGGGAAGTCCCAAGCAACACAAACTCAAACTTGTTCAAGAGCAGAAAAGAAACCAAATGGTTTCTCTCCTCAGTGGTTCTCCCGCTTCCTTTTTCCCTTCTCCTTTGCTTTCACTGCATTTGTAGAACTAACTGCTGACCTGTCCGCTGTATTTAAATTGCTCGACCTGGAAAAGTGATGCTGGTGAGTGGTAGACTTCCACGTCCTAAAGTTCCATGGTACGATGGGAATCTCCCTGGTTCAAATCGGAAGTGGCAACATAGAATTAAGGCAAGTTAATGAGTCAGAAGCCTTGAACTGAGTCTTTCCACATGTAACCATAGGTCATTTCTCTCCTTGGAGCCCAGTGACTCTGACTCCTCAATGACTTCAAAGATTACTTGAAATATTGACATTCCAATGGTCTAAAATTTCATTGTGGAGTTCCTGGAGCTTTCTGACTTCTTGAGTGGATATCTTCATGAATGAATGTACTTTGAAATGCTCTGATCCCCCCATTATCTTCTTTTTCTCTTTTTTTAAAACAGAGGTTAAGTGAATATCCGAGGCTGGATTTGGATTCAGGTCTTCCTAGACCCAGTGCTCTACCAACTAAACCACCGCCTGCCTCTATCTTTCCCAATATTTCCATATTCTATCTCTTCCTTTCTAATTGGCTCCTTTTCCATTAACTACAAACATACCCAAGTCTTCCTAATCCGTAAATCCCCTGACTTTTTTCTACCAACTCTACTATTATTCCAGATTTCTCCTTCCCTTCAAAGACTTGTTGACTGACTGTTATTTACAAAGCCCTCACAATGGGCTAGGTACTCTGCAGGAATCCCACGCTTCCTCCAATGTCTTCATCACTGGTCTCTTCTCTAATGCTCCCATCCTTCATAGTTCTTCCTCCCTCCTCCCCTCTTTTGGGTAAGATGATCAAATCGCTCTGATTTTCAAGAAACAATTATTCAAGTGACCTGGATATTATATCCAGAGATTAAATCTTTTCACCACTAAGATTCCTGAAGAAGCTCAGTAAGTCATAAAGTAGCCCAGTTTGTCCCTTTCTGTTTGAGACATCAAAACAAGTGATCAGTTAGACCCTTCAATAAAGGTAATGCAGGATATGTCAGAACTCTTTCCTGCTGTAAGCCAATGGAACTGAACCTCGTTAATTTGTCTACCTTTTTCAGGCCAGGGAGCCAACCTGGGATGGTCCCATGTGCTCCATGATGTTGAGCAAGTTCTTTAACTTCTCTTTCCAAGAGGCTAATGTGCGCTAGTAGGAGCTGTTCCTTACAGAGTTCCTCCTATGCAATGAAGTCACATGGTTAGACCAAAAGAAAAATATCTTAACCATGTCCCCCAATGGGGAATGAAGCTATTTGTGGAAAAATAAAAGGAATGACATGTAAAAGCCACTCGGATTCAAGGATTTGTCATTAGAAGGAACCGTCCAGGCCAGCAACTCCAGGCTCTTCATTTCTCATAAATAAAGAACTCTTAGAAGGTTAAGTGACCCCACCAAAGTCACAGAGGAAATAAGAAGCCAAGGTGGAAACCGAGTCCAACTCCTGCAAGTCCAAAGTCGAGGTTCTTTTCACAATACCCTGGTCTCTTCAGTTCCATCTGTTTTAGTTTACTTCTAATTTTCTCCTGTGGTAACTAACCACCATGGTCCTAGGTATCTGTCCAGAGAAAGGAGCAAAGATGCCTTTGGAGACAGGAAGATGCATCTCTCCAAGCATGTCAGAGCTAAAGAAAGCCATTAGCTTCCTGACCATCTGAGGGTACTATGTGGGCTTACAGCAGTCTTAGAGAAATTCAGTAAGCATCAGTTTCAATCAATCACCGCATCACTTCAATCAGTGCTGTTAAAAGTATATTAATATGACACGAGTTTCACTAAAAAGAAAACAATCCCAGACTGGCCTTTTACTCCCAAAATGTTTCTTTGCCATCGTCATTGTTGTTGTTCATCCTTCATTCTCAAAGTGACCCTGAGCCAGTCATTTTATCCTGTTTCCCTCAATTTCCTCTTCTGTAAAATGAGCTGGAAAAAGAAATGGGAAAAACCACTCTGACCATCACACAGTCACAAGGAAAATTATAGAAGGGCAGGCACAGACTGGCACCTTCACATGCTCCTTTTGTCATTTGGGGAGGAGTCACTTCATCTCAATACAAATCCTCCTCCTCTCGCTTTTACTCTCAGACAACAACGTGCTGCCCATAGAGCCAGCCGTATCTCTTGAGGAGAATGTAAAATAGAATAACAATAATTTACTGGAAAAATAAAGAGCTCAGTTTGTTGTGGGGCTTTTGACTGGTTTATTTTAATGAATCCTAATGTTATTTGCTAGCTTTGGTCTCTACTGTTGGGCTCTCCTCCAATATCCCAGGAATCCTTCAGTGGTAACAGGATCAGATCATTACTGTCATTCAGTTGTTTTTTCAGTCATGTCCAACTCTTGATGATCCCATTTGGGGTTTTTTTTGGATGAAATACTGGGGTAATTCACTCCTTCCTTCTCCAGCACATTTTACAGATGAAGAAACCGAAGCAAACAAGGTAAAGTGACTTGCCCAGGATCACACAACTCATAATGGTATGAGACTGGATTTGACCTCAGGTCCTGGGTCCAGTGCTCTCACCCAGATGCCCCGGATAAACCTTTCAGTTAATAGATGAGGAAACAGAAGTCCAAACAGGTAAAGAGAAGACCAAAATACCCCTGCCTCCCCGCAGACAGACAAGACCTTGACCCTCTTATCTGCCCATTGCACCTTGTTCTTCAATCACCCTGACCAAATATCTTCCCACGGTGCCGTGCTTTTAGCATTCAGCCTTTTCCATGTTGACACTGCTCGGTCCTTTCAGTCGTGTCCAGCTCTTTGTTGTCCCATGTGGGATTTTCTTAGCAAAGATCCTGAAGTGCTTTATTTCAATGCTTAATAAATGTTGGTTGTACCTTCCCTTATGAGAGACGCATTCTACTTTTGGGACAATGGATGAAGCCAAATCCAGATAAGACCACGGGAGCACAGATGCAGGGCTGAAAGTTCACCCCACCCAAGCCCCACTCTGGCAGACAAGAGGCTAAGCATGGCTGCAGAAACGGCTCAGGGTCTCTTTGATTCCCAGGGTCAGGCAAGGATTTGTGCCCAGGCACTCTGACTCTGGATCCAACATTCTTGGTCTTCAGGATGCAGGAATTACTTGGGCTTTGCCTCCGCTCAGCCCCAGGAACCACGCCTGGACCCCTGTCACTCTGGAACTGCTATGCGCTTTATCATCACCTTTGGCTATTGGCCAGTTGATCACGGGGAATTTTAAGATCTGCAGAGGGATTGGGAGGACCGGCGTGGGAAAATAGGACTTCTTGTTTTAGGGCAATCAGTGACCAGCGCCCTTCACAGAGCGAGCCACGGCAGCTTCTCTGGCAGCTGCTGCTACCGTGCAACATTAGTTCTAAATTAACTCCCCTGATCAAGTAGCAGGGGTGGAGAGGGTGGAGGCACAACCACTATTCAAGTTTGCATCATGTCTTTGCTTAGAAATAAACTCAGATACATTAAAAGGTTTTCATTTGGGTTAAAAAAAAAAAAAAAAACCTTCACAAATACAAGGATGAGAGAGACCTGGCTCAGCAATAAATTATCTAAAAAAGATTTAGAGTCTTCTTGTATTGCAAGTTCAACATCAATCAGTTTCAGGAGAGATGGACATGTTTATCCTGAAGAAAACAAAACTCATGGAGAGGATGAGAGCTGAATTCCCACGGTTTGGTGGGATATTATTATTGTTTCCCTCAGATGAACTAGAAGCAACAGATGGAAGTTACCAAGGCATATTTTGGATATCTACATCTACACACATACACATACGTGTGTGTGTGCGTGTGTGTGTGTGTGTGTGTGTGTGTGTGTGTGTGTGTAAAACCTACATTGTCAACAATTGGATTTAAGCTGAAATGGAATAGTTGATTTCCCCATATCGGAAAAGCTCCAATAAGAAGCTCTTGATCACTTGTCAAAAATATTGGAGAGGTTTCTCCAGAATATTCACTCCACCCCAGTGCAAACCACTCTCTTCTCTCTTCTATCCTTAGACAATAAGGTCAGTCATATCGCTTGTGAATAATATAAAATAAAAGAACAACTAGAATAACTCCCCCAGAACAAGAGGTCCTTTCACTTTTTAAGATTCTGGGAATATAAAAAATTTCATGGCATCCCTTTGGTTTTTCAAGGTCAACACATTTCCAGATAGGTCAGAGTCAGCACCTAACGAGTACTGGTCAAGGTGCCAGTCGGCAAAGGCTGAATTACGCCCTTTAAAAGTTCTGCAGAAAATGAAGTGACCTCCCTGGCATTTCGTGCCATTCTCCAGTTCCGGCACGCTGGATCAATTTTTTTCACCAGTTCAGCTATTCCGATATAACAAATTGGCCCCATCTCCATTGGTCAGCTCCTTCCTCTAATGCAGACAACTTAATGGATTTTATTTCTAAATACAGTACGGTTTGTTTCACAGTAATTTCAACTTTAGGTTATTGTACAAATTATGCCCTCCCTGGAAATGGAAGCCTGTTGACCACTGAAAGAGGCGTCTAATGGATGGCCCAATTCAGCCAATTGTGCCTCCCAGCAAAGGTCAGCGGGCTCGAGTTTTCCGTCCTTTGAGAGACGCCCCGACTGTTTCACAAATCGAGCTCTCCCCCTAACGGCCAGAAGGCTGACAGGACGCCCTCGCAACCAAGCTGGCAATGCTCCCCTCTGGCTGCCTGCGTTGGAATGGAGAGAGAAAAAAGACAGATATTTCAACACTTTAAAATGGTGTTAATCAGAGAGTGTTCAGGCAATAAAAGATTGACGCAAAACTGCCCCGTTAGATAAACATTATCTGTCAAAATCCCATCCGGGCAACTCCAAGAACATTGCAGGGCCACGCAGGGACATTCATTTCCACTTCAATGACCCTCCCCCCAAAAATCCCTGGGATTCTGTGCGCACTTTCCTTGGACGACAAGGAGCCGTCCATTGGGAAAACTTTTCAAAGGAGTGCTCACTTTGGAGGGTTATTATCTCGAAACGATTAATATAATTCCGATTGTCTGATTAGCACAAATGTGCCTCATGTCCGGGAGCCGGCCCAGCCGGGGCAGAATTCTCTGTTCTCAGGAGGGGTCGGGGGTGCTGAGTCCCTGGGCACGTGGCGCCCCTTTGTCCTTGTGAGGAAAGGGCTGTCCTGATGACAGGGATGACAAACGCAGCTGGCATTGCTGCACTGCTTTCAAGTTAGCCAAACACCCCATGGGTTCTTGTATCTGAGGCTCCTAGTACTCTCTGAGGGAGGCTCTGTTCTGGGTTTACTGCCTCCCCTTTGTAGGTGAAGAACTCAGGCTCTGACAGGACTCAAATGACCTCCTCAATGTCACACGGCCGGCAAATGCCAGGGGAGGGACTCGGATGCGTGTCTTGCTCCCTCACAGGTAAGAGGGACAAGAAGCTCCCATGTTCGTTTGAATTTGATGGGTGATGCTCCTTTATTTTAGCAACAAATCAAGTGTCAAGGGGAGCAAGGAAAGGACAGTGTGGTTCAGTGGTTAGAGCACTGGGTTCACATACACAGGAGTAGGGGGTCGATTCTGACCCTGGCTCTTCTTACCTGAATGACTTTGGGTAGATTGAGGGTCCCCTGTGCCTCTTGCCTTTCCCGGTCTCTGTCTCCCTCCTTTCCTTCACTCTTCTCCATGGCTTATTACTTTAACAAGAAACACCTCAGGATTAAAGATTCTGCCTCTTCAAAGGGGCTTCTATTGCTAATGAAACGCGACACTGCTCCTTTCCAAGCCTATTGCTAATATTGGTGCAGGGATATTACTTTGTGACGGTCTCAGCTTCCATCTCGCTTTCTATCAGATGATTCCTTTCCTGCTTCTCTCAAATACTCAGAGCTTTTACAACTTTTAAAAGCAAACAATACGATTTCACGTGATTTTGCCATTCCTGAAAACCACCCATCGCTCTTATCTTTCAAAGCCAAACTACCAGAGAGGTCCCGATGTCCTTCATTACCTCTTCTCTCATCCACTTCTCAACCCATTTCTATCTGGTTCCGAGCTTTCCCAATCAACGGAAACGACCGCCTTGCACCAAAGGTGCTTAATAAATGCTTCTCGGTGTGTTGTGCTGAACTTAGAGTGGACAACCTTGCTTCCAAAAAAGAAAGAAATCCTTCAGCCCGGATGTCTTAATTCCCATTCCTACATTCTATGAATTTTTATCACCCGTATGAGTTTTTAAAAGTCCAAGTTTGTTGGGAGATGTCATGATCACTTCATTCTAATGGTCTTAGACCATTAGACCATAGGGGACCATTCCACATGGTTCCCAAGGAACATCCTAAGCACGAGGCTATACGCAGATAGTTATTGAATGGCCCTGACTTAAAACAAAACTAAAAACCCATTTCCGATCTAAGAGATGCCTTGGAAATATGAATAGCCGGCGACTTCCGGCTAAGATGGCGGCGTGGAGGCAGACAGCTGCTTGAGCTCCTCGCTTTCTCTCAGAACTTACTTCATGACAAGCCTCTGACTTAATGCTTGACCCAGAAAGAAATCCACAAATTATCACCAAGAGAAGACATCCTTGAAAGTCGCCAGAAAAGGTCTGTGTTTGTTCGGGGGAGGGTCAATCAGACTGGGCGCAGACTGAGGGCAGACAGCCAGAGCAAGACAGGCAGCTCACACAGCTCAGACCGGAGGGGGAGGGGTGTGATCTCTGCAGTTTCTGCGAAAGGGCTTTTGCCCCAGTGTGGATGCTCCGTCTTAGCAGCAAGCCAGGAGCCACGGAGAGGGTGTAAACACCGGAGGTGAAGATTAAAACCCCAGAAAGCCAGCGTCTCTCAGAGCCCGGCCACCCCCAACCCCCACCTGGACTGACTCGGTGCGTTCTCGGAGCCTCAGAGCGCAGACTCAGTACAGTCATTGCTGTTCTGTTAGTGGCTCTCTGCTGCCCTATCCCCAGTCTGTAGAGGAAGCCCATTAATAACATCCAGCCCTATCCCCCGCAAAACAGACCAATTGCTTCTCTTGTCAGTTTGTTTTCTTTGATTCTGAAAAAATGAATAAAAAATTCAAAAGGGCTCTAACCATTGACAGCTTTTGTGTGGAGAGGGAGCAGACTTCAAATGCTGAGGAGACTAGGAACAGAATGTCCCCAGATGTATCCCCTGGGAGGGATATAAGCTGCTCCTCAATACAAAAGAACCTCATAGAGGAAATCAAAAAGGCTCTCACAAGAGAGCTGGAAGAGAAATGGGAAAAGGAAAGGGAAGCTTGGCAAGAGAGCCTGGAGAAGTCATCCCATGCATTCAAAGACAGAATGGATAAAGAAATCAAATCATTGAGAAACAAGATTAGTGAACTGGAAAAGGTAAACAACTCCAAGGAAAACAGGATTAGTGAGCTGGAAAAAGTAAACAACTCCAAGGAAAACAGGATTAGAGAGCTGGAAAAAGAAATCAGCTCTCTAAAAAATAAAATGGATAAAATGGAAAAAAATTCCATAGAAGATAAAAACTCAATTGGACAATTACAAAGAGATATAAAAAAAGTGAGTGAAGAAAATACATCATTGAAAATTAGACTGGAACAAGTAGAAATGAATGACTCAAGGAGAAACCAAGAGGGAGTCAAGCAAAACCAGAGAAATGAAACAATTGAAAAGACTGTCAAGTACCTTACCAGAAAGACAACAGACCTGGAAAACAGATCCAGGAGAGACAATTTGAGAATAATCGGACTCCCTGAAAAATGGGAGGAAAAAAAGAGCTTGGACACCATTTTCGAGGAAATTATCAAAGAGAACTGCCCAGACGTTTTGGAAACAGAGGGTAAAATAGACATTGAGAAAATTCATCGATCACCTACTGAAAGGGACCCTAAAATCAAAACGCCAAGAAATATAGTGGCCAAGTTCAAGAACCATCAGACAAAGGAAAAGATATTGGAAGCTGCTAGAAAAAAACAATTCAGATATGGAGGATCCACAATAAGGATAACACAGGATCTAGCAGCGTCCACATTAAAAGAACGCAGGGCCTGGAACATGATATTCCGAAAGGCTAAGGAACTTGGTATGCAGCCAAGAATAACTTACCCAGCAAGAATGAGCATCGTTTTCCAGGGAAGAAGATGGACATTTAACGAAATAAATGAATTCCATCTATTTTTGATGAAAAAACCAGACCTACATAAGAGGTTTGATCTTCAAATACAGAACTCAAGAGACTTCTAAAAAAGGTAAAAAGAAATCTTGAGAACTATACTTCTGTCAAAAAAATATGTAAAGAACATATGTACAATTTGTCTTAGAAAATAGAGGTGGAAAGGAGATTATATCATAAAAAAGTACAAAGTGGTGGTACTACATCTCATGAAGAGGCAAAGGTAACCTATTATATCTGAGAGAAAGAAAGGAGGGAGATGAACATAGCGTGTATCAATAGACATATTCGATTTATGGTGAAACTTCTTCCACTTCATTGAAAAGTGAAAGGGAAGGAGTAAGCTAAGGGGAAGGGAATACAGTAATTTCGAGGAAAAGGGGTAAAATAAGGGGAGGATCTTTAAGGTGGGGGAGGGATCCTAAAAAGGGAGGGCTGTAAAAAGCAAGTGGTGTTTACCAGTTTAATACTGGATAGGAGGGTAAAAGGGAAGGAAAGGGGAAAAGCATAAGCAGGGGTTAATAGGATGGCAAGCAATATAGAATTAGTCCTTCTAACCATAAATGTGAATGGGGCAAACTGCCTCATAAAGAGGAAGCAGTTAGCAGACTGGATTAAAAGTCAGAATCCTACTATATGTTGTTTACAGGAAACACACCTGAAACAGGATGAGACATTCAAACTAAAAGTAAAAGGGTGGAGCAGAATCTATTATGCTTCAGGCAAAACCAAAAAAGCAGGAGTAGCCATCCTCATCTCAGATCAAGCAAAAACAAAAATTGATCTAATTAAAAGAGATAAGGAAGGGCATTATATCCTGCTAAAGGGAAGCATCAATAGTGAAGCAGTATCAATATTAAACATGTATGCACCAAGTGGTGCAGCATCTAAATTCTTAAAAGAGAAATTAAGAGAGCTGCAAGAGGAAATAGATAGCAAAACTATAATAGCGGGAGATCTCAACCTTGCACTCTCAGAATTAGATAAATCAAACCACAAAATAAATAAGAAAGAAGTCAAAGAGGTAAATAGAATACTAGAAAAGTTTGATATGATAGATCTTTGGCGAAAGCTAAATGGAGACAGAAAGGAATATACTTTCTTCTCAGCAGTTCATGGAACCTATACAAAAATTGATCATATACTAGGGCATAAAAACCTCAAAATCAAATGCAGTAAGGCAGAAATAGTAAATGCATCCTTTTCAGACCATAATGCAATCAAAATAACATTTAATAAAAAGCCAGGGGAAAATAGACCAAAAAATAATTGGAAACTAAATAATCTTATACTAAAGAATGATTGGGTAAAACAGCAAATCATAGACATAATTAATAACTTCACCCAAGAAAATGACAATAATGAGACATCATACCAAAATGTGTGGGATACAGCCAAGGCAGTAATTAGGGGAAGTTTTATATCTCTACAGGCCTACCTGCATAAAATAGAGAAAGAGAGGGCCAACGAATTGGGTTTACAACTAAAATTGCTAGAAAAGGAACAAATTAAAAACCCCCAGACAAACACAAAACTTGAAATTCAAAAAATAAAAGGTGAGATTAATAAAATTGAAAGTAAAAAAACTATTGAATTAATTAATAAAACTAAGAGTTGGTTTTATGAAAAAACCAACAAAATAGACAAACCCTTAGTAAACCTGATTAAAAAAAGGAAAGAGAAAAAGCAAATTGATAGTCTTGAAAATGAAAAGGGTGAACTCACCACTAATGAAGAGGAAATTAGAACAATAGTTAGGAGCTACTTTGCTCAACTTTATGCCGATAAATTCGATAACTTAAATGAAATGGAAGAATACCTTCAAAAATATAGCTTGCCCAGATTAACAGAGGAAGAAGTAAGTAGTTTAAATAGTCCCATCTCAGAAAAAGAAATAGACCAAGCTATTAACCAACTTCCTAAGAAAAAGTCCCCAGGACCAGATGGATTTACAGGTGAAGTCTACCAAACATTTAAAGAACAACTAACTCCAATGCTATGTAAACTATTTGAAAAAATAGGGATTGAAGGAGTCCTACCAAATTCCTTCTATGACACAGACATGGTACTGATACCTAAACCAGGTAGATCGAAAACTGAGAAAGAAAACTATAGACCAATTTCCTTAATGAATATTGATGCTAAAATCTTAAATAAGATATTAGCAAATAGACTTCAGAAAATCATCCCCAGGATAATACACTATGACCAAGTGGGATTTATACCAGGAATGCAGGGATGGTTTAATATTAGGAAAACTATTAGTATAATTGACCATATTAATAATCAAATTAATAAAAACCATATGATCATCTCAATAGATGCAGAAAAGGCATTTGATAAAATCCAACATCCATTCCTACTAAAAACGCTTGAGAGTATAGGAATAAATGGACTATTCCTTAAAATAATAAGGAGCATATATTTAAAACCTTCAGTAAACATCATATGTAATGGTGATAAACTAGAACCTTTCCCTGTAAGATCAGGAGTGAAACAAGGTTGCCCACTATCACCATTACTATTCAATATAGTACTAGAAACTCTAGCCTTGGCAATAAGAGCCGAGAAAGAGATCCAAGGAATTAGAGTAGGAAATGAAGAAATCAAATTGTCACTTTTCGCAGATGACATGATGGTATACTTAGAGAACCCCAAAGACTCTGCTAAAAAGCTATTAGAAATAATTCAGAATTTTAGCAAAGTCGCAGGATACAAAATAAATCCACATAAATCCTCAGGATTTTTATACATTACCAACACAATCCAACAGCAAGAGATACAAAGAGAAATTCCATTCAAAATAACAGTCGATAGTATAAAATATTTGGGAATATATCTACCAAAGGAGAGTCAGGAATTATATGAGCAAAATTACAAAACACTTGCCACAAAAATAAAGTCAGATTTAAATAATTGGAAAGACATTCAATGTTCTTGGATAGGCCGAGCGAATATAATAAAGATGACAATACTCCCCAAACTAATCTATTTATTTAGTGCTATACCAATCAGACTCCCAAGAAACTATTTTAATGACCTAGAAAAAATAACAACAAAATTCATATGGAAGAATAAAAGGTCGAGAATTGCCAGGGAACTAATGAAAAAAAAGTCAGAGGAAGGTGGTCTAAGTGTACCTGATTTAAAGCTATATTATAAAGCAACAGTCACCAAAACCATTTGGTATTGGCTAAGAAATAGACTAGTTGATCAGTGGCATAGGTTAGGTTCACAGGACAAGATAGTGAATAAAAATAGCAATCTAATCTTTGACAAACCCAAAGATCCCCAATTTTGGGATAAGAATTCATTATTTGACAAAAACTGCTGGGAAAACTGGAAATTAGTATGGCAGAAACTAGGCATGGACCCACATTTAACACCACATACTAAGATTAGATCAAAATGGGTCCAAGATTTAGGCATAAAGAACGAAATCATAAATAAATTGGAGGAACATGGGATGGTTTACCTCTCAGACTTGTGGAGGAGGAAGGAGTTTGTGTCCAAGGGAGAACTAGAGACCATTATTGATCACAAAATAGAACATTTTGATTACACCAAATTAAAAAGTTTCTGCACAAACAAAACTAATGCAAACAAGATTAGAAGGGAAGTAACAAATTGGGAAAAAATTTTTACAGTTAAAGGTTCTGATAAAGGCCTCATCTCCAAAATATACAGGGAATTGACTTTAATTTATAAGAAATCAAGCCATTCTCCAATTGATAAATGGTCAAAGGATATGAACAGACAATTTTCAGATGATGAAATTAAAACTATTTCCACTCATATGAAAGAGTGTTCCAAATCACTATTGATCAGAGAAATGCAAATTAAGACAACTCTGAGGTATCATTACACACCTGTCCGATTGGCTAAAATGACAGGAACAAATAACGATGAATGTTGGAGGGGCTGTGGGAAAACTGGGACACTGATGCATTGTTGGTGGAGTAGTGAAAGAATCCAACCATTCTGGAGAGCAATCTGGAATTATGCCCAAAAAGTTATCAAAATGTGCATACCCTTCGACCCAGCCATACTACTACTGGGCTTATACCCCAAGGAACTACTAGAGAAGGGAAAGGGTCCTGTATGTGCCAAAATGTTTGTGGCAGCCCTTTTCATAGTGGCTAGAAGCTGGAAGATGAATGGATGTCCATCAATTGGAGAATGGTTGGGTAAACTATGGTATATGAATGTTATGGAATATTACTGTTCTATAAGAAATGACCAACAGGAGAAATACAGAGAGGCTTGGAGAGACTTACATCAACTGATGCTGAGTGAAACGAGCAGAACCAGAAGATCATTATACACTTCAACAATGATACTGTACGAGGATGTATGATGATGGAAGTGGATTTCTTCAACATAGAGAAGAGCTAATCCAATTCCAATTGATTAATGATGGACAGAACCAGCTACATCCAGAAAAGGACTGGGAAATGAATGTAAACTGTTATTTTTACCTTCTGAATCCAATTCTTCCTGTGCAACAAAAAATTCGGTTCTACACACATATATTGTATCTAAATTATACTGTAATATATTTAACATATATAAGACTGCTTGCCATCAGGGGGAGGGGGTTGGGGGAGGAAGGGAAAAAATCTGAATAGAAGTAAGTGCAAGGGATAATGTTGTAAAAAAAATTACCCATGAATATGTACTGTCAAAAAAATGTTATAATTATAAAATAAAATAAAAAAATTTAAAAAAAAAAAAAAAAAAGAAAGAAATATGAATAGCCAACAGGACAATGGACTGGGCATTTACTTTTCTGACTTTGGTAAACCCCCTGAAAAGCAAAAATCCCATTTCTCTGCATTTTCCCAATGCCCCGGAAACAATCATTCTTTGTCAATATGGGCGCAGATTATCTCCCGCGCCAGTTAGACATCGTCAGCACATCACAATGGGAAGTACCATGAATGATGATGATTCTTCCAGATATTCTGGCCAATGTGGGCTTCTCTAAACATTCTAACGATCTGACAGTTTGTCTCTCCCCTCCTTGGGACACAAATCCACCACTCGTACTTTCCATTCTCCGAAAATTTTGCCTGTGTTCGCTCGAAAATCTTTCCTCAAATCTACAACGGACTTTTTCTGGTTCTTTTAACAGGGGAGTTTTTCCTACCTTGTCCCTGACTCTCAAGGTGTGACTAGAACGCAGGGTTTCTGGTGCGAGGGGTGCTCGATGACGCCATCAAAGCTACTTCTCTGATGGGCATTATCCCTGGCAAAGTCCTTCTATCAACTCAGACCCATCGTGGATAATCTTTTGATTGACTTTGAACACACATGATTTTGGTTCTGTTCACATCTACAGAATGTACCGGGAGAATGTGGGAGTCAAAAAGGAGCTTTTGTGTCACGGGGGGCTTGGGATCCGTGAAAGAAATAGGCAAAAGTCTGCAAAGTCAACTCCCTCCGCCCGTCCCGTTCTAGAACCAGCAGACTGATGGCCTCGCTCAATGAGCTGTCTGTGTAAGGATGTGGTGCATGGGGGGGGGGGGGGGTCCCCTTTGTAAAAGAACCAGATCTCTCCGGACAAGACTTTCCCCACAGAAAGAGCGTCAGAGTGGGGACACTTCTGTCTGGGGCTCACGAGAGCACGAGACTTCTCACCGAGTAATTAGCTTTCAGGCTAACCGTCTCTCAAATTCGGCTTTCCCGGACTTTTGTGCAGGAGGATGTGAATAACTAGGAATTTGGTGACACCGTGAGCAGCCGCGGGGGGACGCCCTGAGTGGGGAGAGAGGGGAGCGGGCCGCGGGGAGAGGGGGGTACGGGGCCGCGGGGAGAGGGGCACAAGCGGCGCGGAGAGAGGGGCACAGGCGGCGCGGAGATGGGGGTACGGGGCCGCGGGGAGAGAGGGGCGCGGGCAGCGGGGAGAGGGGGGTACGGGCCCCGGGGAGAGAGGGGTACGGGGCCGCGGGGAGAGGGGCACAAGCGGCGCGGAGAGAGGGGCACAGGCGGCGCAGAGAGGGGGGTACGGGGCCGCGGGGAGAGAGGGGTACGGGCCGCGGGGAGAGGGGGGCACGGGCCGCGGGGAGAGGGGGGCACGGGCCGCGGGGAGAGGGGGGTACGGGGCTGGGCAGGGGACTGAGTCCATCGGGGCCTCGAATGCCGCGACAACAGAGGGGATTTGGCTCCTAGCGCTGGCGAATTGCAGCCTCGAGCGGGGCTCCGACCACCGGCTTCAAAAGCTCTGGCTCTTGCCTCCTTCCTCCCTCCCAGTCCCTTTACCCGGCATCCTCTCTCCCGCCCCCGGCGAGAGGTGCCCTTCTCCTCGCTCCCTCTCGGGCCCATCCTTCCGGCCCGGGCGCAGGGTGACACACCCCTACCCCCCTCCGCCCGGTCCATCTCCGCTCCTACAGGTGACTGACTGCCCGGGCAGAAGCTGGGGGTCCCGCCGCCTCCCGCCCCGCCCTCTGTGGTTTGGGAACCGGATGTAGCCGGGTCCCCAGACTTGGGGCGCTCGGGCCCCTCCCGGCCACACCCGCAGAGGTCCTGGCGGAGAAGGAAGGGCCGGGGGGGGGGAGGGGGGTCTACCCTACAAGCCGTCTCCATTCGTTAGCCGAGCCCGCCCCCTCGTGGCCGAGTCCGAGAAGCGCCGCGGCTCCGGCCACGGTCCCCAGCCGTCTCGGGCCCGGGAAGAGCGGACTGATTCCAGCTTTTCAGGCCGCCTTTCCCCTCCTAAGCCCACTCTGCTCCCATTCGGCCTGGGCGGGGAGAACCATCCCAGATCGGAACCTGGGTCCGGGGTTCGGGTCCTGCAGAGGCCCACGTGACCAGCGGAGCCCGACCTTGTGGCCCGCGCTCTAATCAGCCACAAAAGAAGGGGCTCGTGGCCCCTTATCTCAGGAAGCCACCGGCCCCCGAGAGTCCCCTCCGCGGGCGGCCTGCAGCTGGCGGCCCACAGGCCTCCGCGGCAGCTCGGAGGAGCCGGAGACTTGTCCTTGGGGCCATCTGGCTCTGCCCCGGAGGAGGCCGGGCCTGTCTGCGGGCGGGGCGCGGGCCAGGGCCAGGGCAGGGAGGTGACATCCGCTCGGTGAAGGCGAGGGGACATCGTGCACGTGTCCGTGGGGGACTCGGCCAGCCCCGCCTGCCTCCAGTCCCCCGGCGCCCCTTCTTTCCCATCTCCCATCGCCAAGCCTTTGCCCGGCCGGTCCCCGGTAATCCCTCACCTCTGCCTCCCGCCTCCCTAGACACCCTAAATCACACCCAGCGCCTTCCGGGCCTTTCCTGCCTCCCCAGCGCGGCCCCCGGAGCTTTCCCGTTCGGGCCAGGTCCATTTCCGTGCTCGGCTGGGCGCTGGGAGCTCCCTGGGAGCGGTGACCGTGGTTTAGTCACTTTCTACGTCCGCAGTGCGTAACGCGGTGCGTGGGATGCAGTGACTGACCGACAAACGGCCTCCAGAACATTGATTCTCTTAAGGAAAAATAAAAAGGGGAAAGGACTTTCCTGCACCAGCTCCACGACAAACACGGGTTTATTTCGTTTTGTTCTTTAAAGCCTGGAGATGTTCGTGACCAGGACGCTCATAGAGCAGCGTGAGACCCGGGAGCCCCCAAACCCGGCGCTGGAGCTGGATCAGGAAGAAGTAGTGCGCCCCCCTTGGGGGAAGGAGAGCCCTGCCCTTGTCGGACCCGCCCTGACTGCTGGCCTCGGCCCTGCTCCCCACAGTCAGAGGGCAGCAGAAATGGGCAAGCGGCCTGGTCCGGGCCACCGAAGTGCCCAGCGGCGGGCGGCCTGACTGTAGGGGGGAAGGGACCTGCAAGTACCGAAAGTGGTGCAGAAAGGGATCCCGCGGCCCCAGGCGGCCCCAGAAGGGAAGAACTGCAGCAGCAGCAGCAGAAGTGGAACCGTGGGGATGAAGATGACAACTGAGAACAATACCTGGAGTGCCATCAAGTCTGCAAACCTGCGTCTGTCCTCTCGTCCAAGCCTCACAACCACCCTGGGGTTCTGGTACTATGGTGTCCATTTTACAGATGAAGAAACCGAGGCAGACAGAACTGAGGAGACATAGGCAGTACCTGTGAGCACCGGAGGCCACGTTCAAAGTCGGCTCTTCCTCTGCCCCTCTCTCCGCTGGGCCCCGGTTGCCCGGGAAATAAATTGAGGCCCGGTGTGGGGAGGAACGGCCAGGCTTCCTCCTCGGGAGCAGCAGACCTCGGGCGGGGGCTGACCGAGCACCGGGACAATGGGGTGACTGCGGGTCGGACAGAGGGCCCTGCCACCTCCTGGGGGGCGGGACCCCGGACCACTGGCAACAAGCAAGACGGACTCCGGAACGGCTTCCCTCGGCCCCCGAGCCAGGCCTGGGGAAGTCCCCGGCTCCTGCTCCGGAAGCTTCCCGCCCGGGCCCCTCTCCGAGGCTGGCGGCAGGGATGGTGCGAGAGCCCGCTGCCGTGCATTCTTCTCGGAGGGACACGCGCACTTCTGGAAAACGGGCATCCCGGCATCCTCCCGCAGCCTGGATTATACAAAGAGGGAGGTTGGGAGTCGAGCTTGGGCCGAAGCAACGGCTCCCACCGGCTCCCTGGTCCCTGGAGCCTGAGACACAAAAGGGGGTCTGAGCCCGCTGGCGGGACCCTCGGCCTGGCTGCTGACCGGCTCCATCGCCTCGGGCTCCGCTTCTAGTCCCCATCACAGACAGTTACTCCTGGAAAGTGAGGGCCGCAGATCCTTTATGTACCCATAATGCATCGCTCCTACAACGGCCCCACTGGTGCCTTTTAAACATAAAATCGAATAATTTGATGAAGGTATTTGGGGCCAGGCGGCATCTGGAGCTCCGAGCGCATCGTTGGGGAAACGCCCCACAGTGACACAAATTAAACAGCTGCAAGTGGACATACATGAGTGTGTGTTTGCATGTGTGTGTGGACATACATGACTGGACATGTGTGTGTTTTATTCTGTGAACACACAACGAACATGTGGACACATACACACACGTGTGCGTGTGGAGCACGATGCGCACGAGTGTAGAAGCCCGGACCGGCTGCTCCCCACAAGGCCACATCCCAGCAGGGCGCTCTGCCCTCGGGGAGGGCTTCAGTGGCCGGAGTCGGCCGCTCCCAGCCCCCAGAGACGGAGCGGAGGCCACAAGAGCGAGCTTGCCCCCCCAACCCAAGTCACTAGGGGTCCAGAAAGCAGGAGAGGGAGGAAGGAAGGGGGAGGAAGGGGACACAGGAAATGAAATTCCCTGTTAGTCCGTGGCAGACAATGTCACGGGGCCGGAGGCGGAGGGCCTGTGCGGGGAGTCCTCCCCTTCCCCCCCACCCCCCCCACCCCCGCTCTCACCCCCACCCCACACGGCCTCTCAGATGACATCATCCTTGTGCCGTAAGAAGTGGGCCTTTGGCTCTTTCCCCACCAGATGTCAGCAGAGTTCTACAGGAATCTCTCCTGGGGCTGCGGCCGGACAGAACGGGCGCTGAGGCTCTTGGGAGGAAGAAGCCCCGGCCCCGGCCCGGAGCCGCAGGCCTGGTCAGGGCCAGAAGCGCTCTGGGGGGAGGAGCCCCCGGTCCTGACCGAAGCCTGGGGGGTCACTCCCCTCTTTGCAGATAAGGAAGCCGGGGTGCTGGGGCAGCCCCGCTCACACGGCCAAAAGGCGTCGGGGCGTCTGGGGCCCAGGCCACGCTCCCTCCCGGAGGGAGGCCGCCACGTGGCAGAAGCGTCAAACCTTGAGGCTGAGGGGCCGACCGCAAGCCTCGAGGGCCACCGGGCGTCCTCCATCTCTAAAGGGGCGTTTCCCCCAGGGTGAGGGAGCCAGGAAAGGCGGAAGGGGGCTGGGGGGCGGGGGAGCAGTCCCTGACACGTCACCCCGAGGGGTCACTTCCACAGGCACGCGCACGGACACAGATGCACACACGGGAGGGGGGGGAACCTAATCCCAGGCGCATGGATACAGACCCACACACGTGGATACTGCACATGAGGATGCATGAACACAGGCACACATGTGACACACGGACGCGTGAACACACAGATACTGCACATGAGGACACATGGACACAGGCAGGCAAACACAAGAGCGCGTGCGCACACGGACACGTGGACGCAGGAAGAGTCACTCTCCGCGCGCACTGCCTGGCGGCTCTGGGGCTCCGGGACACGTCCCAGCGTCTCTCCACCCGCTGCTTCCTCAGGACCATGGAGGGCGCCCCCTGCAGGCCTGGCTCCACAGAGCCCCGACGTAGCCCCGACGGAGCCCCGACGTAGCTCCGACATAGCCGTGGGCCGGCAGGGAGACCTCGGTCCGCTGGCCCTGCAGCCTGACAACACATCCTGTGGGATTCTCTTGAGGGAGGCTCACCGTGGAGGCCACGCACGTGCCGGGAAGCTGTGCTGACCTTCCGGGCCGCT
The DNA here is from genome assembly GCF_048593235.1 of Sminthopsis crassicaudata. Classification (NCBI taxonomy): domain Eukaryota; kingdom Metazoa; phylum Chordata; class Mammalia; order Dasyuromorphia; family Dasyuridae; genus Sminthopsis; species Sminthopsis crassicaudata. Next base: position 4,533,731 of record NC_133621.1, on the reverse strand, counting down.
AACGGCCCTTTTCCCTGGAAATGCCCTTTCCCAGCTCCGCACCCGTCCCGCCTCCCCTTCCGGCCGGAAGTGCTCCTTTCCTGGGTCTTGGAGCGGAAAGCGCCGGCTGAGCTCGGACAGATGGGGGAGGGGTCAGTGTCAGCCGGCGATTCTGATCGCCGGGGGTCCCTTAGCTGGTGTCCGGCCCTTTCCCTTCACAGCCCGTAATGGCTCCAGCTTGGGGCTCTCCGAAGGCGCTCGCTATATGTGTATTTACTCTTCTCCTCAGTCACTGCTGCCTGACCCCTGGCCCAGTCCGCGGGCCGCCTTTTCTATCACCAGTAGGAAAGACGCTGGCCCGTTTCTCCCGGCCACATTCGGAGAAGAGCGGCTTCCCTTCCTGACTCACATCACAGGCCGGGCTAGAAGGGGCCAGAAACCCCCAAGGTCACCGAATCACAGAGACGGAAAATGTGTCAGGCGCCGTGCAGGCCTCCCCGCCAGCTCGGGTTACGGAAGAAGAAACTGAGGCCGGCTAACCACCGACCCGTGAAGGCCGGGCCTGGAGGGAGCCTGAGAGGCTGGCGGGCAACTCCCGGCCACCGGTCCGGGCTTTCTAGAAGGCTCCTACCTGCCCGGGCTAGAGCAGCACCATGGCGGCAGCTCGGGCCCCAGCCAGAGCTGAGGGGAAAGAATGACCGTGTGCAGAATCTCTGAAGGAGGACTTCAAACCCGGAAATGGATCCTAGTGACATCAGCATCCGGCACTTTGCCCACCAGCCCATTTCTTCAGTTACGCATTTCTGAACCAAGAATCAGCAGAAACTGGCCTGGGTCCGGGAGAAGAGGTGCTCCGGGTGGGGCCTCTCCTAACTTCCTGGTGCATTGTCGTGTCCAAGGTCAGATGGGGCCTCCTGTCCCCCTCACCGTCTACAGGGGACCGGCCGCTCTGCAGGGAGAGGCAGCGCCCGGCCCGGGACAACTGCTGAAGGAGCAGCGGCTGGATGAAACGTTCAAGAGATGGATTTACCCACGGCTGTGAAAGATGGGAGGAGGTCCGAGGGATGAGTGGGAGGGGGGAGATAAAAGGCTTGTAAGGGGCTATTATTGCCTGAAATGAAATCATCTTAAAACTTTGGAGATCACTTAGAAAAAAACTAAAAGATGGATTTCCATCTTCCCTGGGCATATGATAGACAGACAGGAAGGAAGGAAGAGAGAAAGAGAAAAAGAAAAGAAAGGGAGAAAGAAAGAAAGAAAGAAAGAAAGAAAGAAAGAAAGAAAGAAAGAAAGAAAGAAAGAAAGAGAGAGAGAAAGAAAAAGAAAGAAAGAAAGAAAGAGAAAAGAAAGGAAGAAAGAAAGAAAAGAAAGGGGGAAAGAAAGAAAGAGAGAAAAAGAAAGGGAGAAAGAAAGAAAGAAAAAGAAAGAAGGGAGGGAGGAAGGAAGAAAGAAAGTGAAAGAGAGAAAGAAAGAAAGAAAAAAGAAAGGAAAGAAAGAAAGAGAAAGGAAGGAAGAAAGAGAAAAAGAAAAGAAAGGGGGAAAGAAAGAAAGAAAGAAAAAGAAAGAAAGGAGGGAAGGAAGGAAAAGAGAGAGAAAAATAAAAGAAAGGGAAAGAAAGAGAGAAAAAGAAAAGAAAGGGGGAAAGAAAGAAAGAGAGAAAAAGAAAAGAAAAGGAAAGAAAGAGAAAAAGAAAAGAAAGGGGGAAAGAAAGAAAGAAAAAAAAAGGAAGGAAGAAAGAAAGAAAAAAGAAAGGAAAGAAAGAAAGGGGGAAAGAAAGAAAGAAAGAGAAAGGAAGGAAGGAAGGAGAGAAAGAAAGGGGGAAAGAAAGAAGAAAGAAAGAAAAAGGAAGGAAGGAAGAAAGAAAGAAAGAAAAAAGAAAGAAAGAAAGGGGGAAAGAAAGAGAAAGAAAGAAGAAAGAAAAAAGAAAGAAAGAAAAAAGGAAGGAAGGAAGAAAGAGAGAAAGAGGAGGAAAGAAAGGGGGAGAGAAAGAAAGAAAGAGAGGGGGAAAGAAAGAAAGAGGAAGAAAGAAAGGGGGAGAGAACGAAAGAGAGGGAAGGAAATAGAAAGAATATAAAGTAGTTTGGAAAGAAGAAAAGGCATACATAATTGGAGAATTGTTAAGGCTCCATGAAGAAAATGATACTTGAGCTTTGTCTTGAAGAAGAGGGGGAAATATATGTGGAGGTGAGATGGCAGTAAATTCCAGGCATAGAGGTGTGGCGATGGCCAACACAAAGACCTAGAGACAGCAAATTGAGGGCTTTGCATGAAGAGCAGAGAGAGGACCAGGTTGGCCATATTACACAGCATAATGGGAGTAGGAAAGTGTCATGTTCAGCAAAGCCGGGGGAGGAAAGATCATGGTGGTGCTGGAACCAGAATATGAAGGGCTTTAAAAAAAGAAGGTCATATTTTATCCTATTTATCCTATGACAATAGGGAGCCCTTGGAGTTGGTGGAGTAGTGTAAGGATGCGGTTCCCACAAAACAAAAGAAGGGAATTGTAAGTGCCCTTTAAATGGGCGGCACTACAGCACAACAGGAGATTGAGTAGCCCGGAAGTAATCTCTGTGGATATAGGACTGCCCTGTGGGTGGGATCCTGTCCATATTGAGATAGCTTCCTAATGGGTGACAGCTCTCTCGCTGGTTGGCTGTGTGTGTGACCTCACAGGCCCTTTATAAGCCCACTGCAGACAGCAGTTGCTCTCTTTAACCTGGCTCCCTAACCTGGGGTAGCCTAGCCAAGCTGATGGATAGCCCAGAGAGGTAAGGAGTTTGGTAGTGAACACGTGGGTCTTCAGACCAGGTGTTCACTAGGGAGCTAACAAGTCAGGGCATTATGTGAGTAGGTATAATAAAGGCTTTTAAGATTACACGTGGCTGTTCTTGAGCGTGCTACCGGTTATTAAACTATAGATTCAAGAGATCGTGGCCAGAGACCTTTGAAGGCCTCAGGAGGCAAGCCGGGTAGAGTTGACACTGCAAAGGTCAGTGGTCAAAGGTACTCTGTTGGGCCTAGGACAGACTAGTAATTGTAACTGCCAGGAGGGCATGTTACAGAGTAGGGGAGTAATACGGTAATTTGTGATTAAGAAAAATAACTTTAGCATCTTGATGTAGAATGGGCTGGAGTGCAGAGAGCCTTGAGGCAGCAAGGAGGTCTCTGTTGCAATAATCTATGTAAGAGGAAGAAAGGACTTGAATGAAGGTGCTGGCCATGTAAGCCAAGAGAAGGAGCTAAATACAATTTCGTAGAGGCAGAAATGGAGAAATGCAAAAATTTGTCAACCAGGAATATGCAGGAGGAGAATAAAGAATCTAAGGTTATTTCAAAGTTATAAACATGGGAGACTAACAGGTTAGAGTGCTTTTGACTGAAATGAAAATGTTTGGAAACAAAATGGGTACAGGAAAAGATAATGGATTCAATTTTAGATGTGTTGCCAAGAGAAAGACCTCACACTTTGAAATACCTCCAAACTTGGGAAAGGAAGAGTGAGAAGAAGATGATATTAAAAGGAAACTCATCAATTGGCTCAATTTTCTAGGTAACATGTCAAAAAAAAAAAAAAAACCAGAGAGAAAATAATATACAATAATAATAGGTACTTGAAGGAGGAGGCATGGAGACAATGGAGGGAAAACAACAAAAAGAAGAAAATTTTTTACTACATTAATGCTAAACACATCAACAGAAAGATCATTAGTAATAAGGTTACAAATATACATGAATAATATATACATAAAAGGAGAACATCCTCAGTGAAGATATTGGTGGAGAATGAGCAGATTTTCAGAGGTGATATTCAATAATGGACCATCTTCACACTAAAAGATTTTACCACCTTCACATTTAAATAAAGATAAAGAGAATATAATTTCATTTTTAAAACAGCTTGTTGATTATTGGGAGGGATATTTGACTAGGCAGACTAAAATGCCAACAAATAAATTTTTAGTCTTTTTAAATAAGGTTCCTCTCGATTATGAATCAAAATCATCCTAGATTCCTTGGGAGATATTACACAAACAACCCTGATTAAGCTGTCTCGCCTTCTGTCATTCACACATTGATTTAGTGATAGATTAATTGATTCTCTAGTCCAAACTCTTACTTCTCATAAGGAAACTGAGGCTCTTAGAAGTGACAGGTCACACAGGTAGGGGCATCCCCTCTCTGTATGGGTTTCCTTGGAGTCCCCAGGAGTAAATGTTTTCTAAAACAACCAGGAAAAACAGCCCTCACTCCAAGAGGACGCTGCATTCTTTGTGGAATCAAGAATACAAGAAAGATGGTTTATCATTTTCCAAACAGTAAACATGTATTGGGGAAAGCACAGTTCCAAGATAGCCGACTAATTCCCTAAAGGAGTGTTCTAAAAGAATTTCTAATGGAAAAGTAGTGGACATAGGGGGTTTAGTAGAATAATTTGTCAGGACAGCGAATACACTTATCTGTGTATCAGAATGAGATTAAATTATTCCTGCCTTTACTCTTCCACATCTGAATTTGATTGCTCAAAGGGAATGAGCACATAAATGGTGTGCTGCTAACATCCACTGTTTACTTTTTCAGCAAACAGCCTGATAAAATTGTCACAAGACCATGTCCACAGCTGAAAGATCAGGACCTTGTGGGTATTTTCACACCCGTATTCTGAGTCCAACATTCCTCGTTTAATATACATGTTATTGTTGGTGGAATGGATCCAGCCATTCTGGAGAGCAGTTTGGAACTGCAAAAAGTTATCAAACTGTGCATACCCTGTGATCTAGCAAATATCCCAAAGAGATCTTAAAGGAGAGAAAGAGACCCACACATGCAAAAATGTTTGTTGCGGCAGCCCTCTTTGTAGCGGCTAGGAACTGGAAACTGAGGGGATGCCCATCAGTTGGAGAATGGAAACTGAGGGGATGCCCATCAGTTGGAGAATGGCTGCATAAATTGTGGTATATGAAGATTATGGAATATTATTGTTCTGTAAGAAATGATGAGCAGGATGATTTTAGAGAGGCCTGGAGAGACTTACATGAACTGATGCTGAGTGAAATGAGCAGGACCAGGAGATCATTGTACATGGCAACAAGAAGACTATACAATGATCAATTCTGATGGACGTGGCTTTCTTCAACAATGAGAGGATCCAATTCAGTTCCACTTGTTCAGTGATGAAGAGAGCCATCTACACTCAGAGAGAACTGAGGGGACTGAGTGTGGACCAAAACATAGCATTCTCACACTCTCTGTTGTTATTTGCTTGCATTGTGTTTTCTTTCTCAGTTTTTCTTTTTCTTCCTTCTTGATCTGATTTTCTTGTGCAGCAAGATAATTGCATAAATATGTATACATACTGGATCTAACATGAATTTTAACATATTTACCATGTATTGGACTACCTGCCATATAGGGGAGGGAGTGGAGGGAAGGACAAGAGGTTGTGCATGGGTCAGTGTTGGAAAAATTACCCATGCATAAGCTCTGTGAATAAAAAGCTTTTATGTGTGTGTATGTGATTTTGATTTTAGTCCTGAAGAAAATAACGTTATCAAAAGCTAACCTTTCTATAGGAACAGAAAGACGTTGACTCCCTTGAAAAGGTAAGTCCCTTTGGTGAGAGAGGATGTAGATTCTCTCCCTCCAAAGCTTGCTGCTCTTCAGAAGGGATAGGCTGCGATGGAAGAGGGTGGATGGCCTTAAAATGAAGTTATCAGCCTCTAGAGCCTGGGACATCATTCTTCATCCTTCTTTGACATGTCTACTATTTATAAAACAGCCTCTGCCCCCTAGCTTTTCATATAAAGTAGAAGGAATGCTCAGAATGGGGGGGAACTTTGAGCTTCTAAAACACTTACTTACTTCACATCTCTGATATCAAGTTACCGCAGGGTAATTCCACAGTAATGAAGCCATAAGGGAGGAGATGGAGTTAGTGGAGAAGGCTCCCTGTGCACCATGAGGAGCTTCACAAACTGCCTCTAATTCCCTGGAGGAGCTTGAAAAAAATGGTCCAGGTACACCCCAAAGTCTCTTCTGATCGTATGAGTCCATCATTCGTGGAACAGCAAAGACTCCCTAAAAGACAGGTGATGAAGAAAGGCCCGGTTTCTCTAAAATGGGGGATTGAGTGAAATAGCCATCTCTTATTTCTTTGCAGTGTTGTAGTTGTAGACTAAATCTTGGGGGTATACACCAGTGAGAGTCAATTTCTCTTTTATTTTACCCTCTGCACTGTAATATGAGTTATATGTTATGATTTACTTAACAGTGTTTCTCATATGATTGTTATGAAGAATAAATGTAAAGCACTTCACAAACATTAAGTTGCTATACAAATGCCAGCTATTTATAATAAAATGAATAATAATCATAATCCCAATACAACTTTGATGGCGTGTGTGTAATTGACTTGCCAGGGTCACATGGCTAGGAAGTATTAAGTGTCTGAGGTCAAATTTGAACTCAAGTCCTCCTGACTTCAGGGCTGGTGCTCTGTCCATTGAACCACTTAGCTGTCCTGGGGGCACCAATTTTTAGAGTTTACTTCTTGTAAGATTCCTAAGAGAAACCCTTTCCTAGACAGGACTGAGACTGGTAAATCCAAGCAGGAAGGAAGCTTGAGAATGAGGAGAAAAATGAGGAATGGACACAGCTGTGGAACATGGAGTCTAATAGATAGGAACATCCAAGAGAGATGACCAGAATCCCAGCAATATTGGGGTTTATTTGTTCAGCCTCATGATTTTGTTTATAGAGGCAGTTCCCGTGACTGAAGCAGATCCACATTTATAGTTCTAATTGCCTAGTAATAATGAAGGAAATAGAAATTAAAACAATTCAGATTTCCCTTCATATCTTTCAAACAGACAAATATGACAAGAGAATGAGGCCACTCAATGCTGGAGGAGATGGAGAAGGATGAGCTCTGTGTGGATCCAATCTTTCAGAACATCAATTGGAAATTAGGCAAGAAAAACGTCCACAGCCTTTGAACTAGACACCCCTTTGTTGAGAATATGAGAATAGGCATGAATGTACAATATATACTAAAATATTCATCATAACCTTCCTTGTGATAGAAAAGAACTGGAGATTAAGATGATGTTCATTGATTTGGGAATGGAGATGGAAAGGATGGAAAAAGCAGTGGCTTTGGTGATAAAGTTTAAATCTAGCACAGCATCCCTCTTGACCTGTTTGCTCATTTTGAATTTTCTAAGGCTTTTTCCAGCTATAAATCCTAAACCATAGTATATTTGTAGAATTGGAAAGCTATTTGCATTAACTGACACAGAGAGGAAAAAGTAGAATCAAAAAGAAAATTAATTCAATGACGATAAGATAAATTAAAAAATCATTGAAAAATCAGGAACTGAATAACTCGGTCAGAAACAGGAAGGGACAAGATCCCAAAGCCATAATCCCATCTAACCTGGATAATATTCATTCTCTCATACACAGAATTCTGATTTGTTTGATGTAGTCACTGTTTCAGATGGGTTTTGTTGGTAGTCTTCATTTTGTTCAAGAGTCATTAATTATGCATTCATTTAGAGGGGATATATAATGACTAAACTATAAAGAAAAGGGCCCCGGATAGAACATTTTAAAAACATTTATGTATATATATACATATAACTGTGGACATATGTCCACGTGTGTACATAGTCCTATATCAATATATTGATGAATACTTCCCAGATCTCTTTTTTTATCAGCACAGCTTCCCCCACCTGCCTTTCCTTATTCAAGGCATCTTATATTTTCTAAATAGACAAATTACATGATTTTCAATGAGAGAGACCTGTGTAGTTTGCCACATTAATTACATATTATTTCTAAACATAGGCAGAGAGAATGATCTCTCATTCTTTCTTTGTTTTATATATATATATATATATATATATATATATATATATATATATATATATATCTTCTCTTTTTTTAGCTTTATCTAATACCCATTACACTGTTTCATTGGCAAATTGCTAAGTAAAGGATTAGCCCAAATGAGAGTGTGCCTTGTTTATTTTTTAATGAAGTGCCCCATATAAATATTTAATTTAGTCATAATAAAGCCTTCTCTCCCACCCTAGAATTAGATGGTAATTCAGAATCAATGGCTGTGCAAAGGTGATTTAGATTTAGCTGATCCTTCTAATTGGTCTATTAATCAAAACTACAGGAGCAGTCAGTGAATAACTAACTGTGTTTTTATTCATTTATTGCATTAATAAAAACCAGTTAGGCAGCTCACTGGCTTCTTACAAGGTAACTAGACCATGATAATTAGATCCCAATAAATTACCCCATCACACCGAGGCGCTGGAGATACCAACTTTTTGCTCAGCTGGCATCGGCTTCTATGAGCATTCTCTTCCAGAAAAGCCATAACAATCGTTCAATGGCGTGCATTTATTTCCAGATTTATTTCCATCACCCTCTGCTCCTACTCCTGAAACATCCTTGGGAAAGACTGGCCAGGTTGTGCTCGGTGTGGTCGTGGAGACTGACTTTTTTTTCTGGGCACCATGACAAATGGTGTCAGACGGACAATGATCCATCAATCTGGAAAAGCGACATCATGGGGGGAAAGCTGAGCCAAGCATATGTGCCAACTGCAAATTACACGACCTGAGTGACTCTGGGAAAATCTGCTTCCCCATTTGAACTTCTCTGTCCTCCTCTATATGATGATGTGTTTGGATAAGGCGAGCTTTAAGGCTTCTTCCGATTTGAGATTCATCATCTAAGGCTCCTGACACTGTCACATCCACTCCCTCAGTTCCTTCATTTTAATTATAATCATAGGAGAAAAACATGTTTGGAAACGTCAACATTCTTCATCACCTCCAAGGTCCTAGAAATAGCCTAATGTGCAATGGGTTCAGATGGGGATCTCTTTGGAAGGATCTAATAATATAAGGTCTCAAAGAGATTTAGAAAGATGCCTCTTCACCTATTGATCCCCAAGAGCGTAGATGCCATGACTTGCCAGGGATAGCACCATTCTCATCATCTGGAAAGGGTATAATCTGTTACATGTCTCATCCTACAAATCTGTGAACTGTTCAACTCATCAGCAAATATCAAGAGGGAAAAGATCCATTGTTAGAGGAGCAACCTCAAAAGGTTTCTTGGGTTTTTACGTTAGGAGAAATCAATCAATCAGTCTAATAACCAACCAATTATCAAGCATTTCTTAAGTGACTGCTGTGTGCCAGCCCTGAGCTTAGTTCTGAGAATATGATGGCAGAAATGTTAAAGCACCAGGAGTTGATGTTTTGGTGATAAGGTAGTATGGCTCAAGGTCTGGTTTTCAGTTTTCAGTGAAGCATATTTCTTTCCTTGGACCAAACAGCAGCAGCAACTTACCGCCTCTTAACTCTGAGTCTTACTTCCTTGATGGTTTTTGTCCAGCTCAGAGTGGGTCCCAGGAGATAAGATACCTTGAGTGTAGACCATAACCTCAGCTCCGTGAGGTGGAACTCTTAGTCTCGTGACCTTCCTAAAGGACAGACAGCAAAGTATTTGTGGGAATGCATGTTCAATAATGTTTTACTGGGCTCAGGAAGGGCTGGATTCCTCTTTCTAAGAGATCATCAAGAAAAGGCTACAGAATGATTCTTGGGGTATGTTATAGTGATGCTTTCTTCCGTTTGTCATGGCTTCTTACAAGTTAACTAGACCATGATAATTAGATTCCAATAAATTACCCCATCACACCGAGGCGCTGGAGATACCAACTTTTTGCTCAGCTGGCATCAGCTTCTATGAGCATTCTCTTCCAGAAAAGCCATAACAATCGTTCAATGGAGTGCATTTATTTCCAGATTTATTTCCATCACCCTCTGCTCCCACTCCTGAAACATCCTTGGGAAAGACTGGCCAGGTTGTGCTCGGTGTGGTCGTGACTGACATTTTTTTCTGGGCACCTCAAATTTGTGTGATTCTATAAAGTCAATACTCTTCTTGAGAGACTATAGTCCATATTTAGGAACCACTTCCGAAAATCCTTTATTATTATTACTTTTCTCAATTACATGTGAAAAAACAATTTAACATTTTTTTTATTTGAGTTCATATTCTCTCTCTCCCTTCTTTCTCCCTCTTTAAGAAAGCAATTTGTGGGGGCAGCTAGGGGGCACAGTGGATAGAGCACCAGCCTTGAATTCAGGAGGACCTGAGTTCAAATCTGGTCTCAGACACTTAACACCTCCTAGCTGTGTGACCCTGGGCAAGTCACTTAACCCCAGCCTCAGGGGGGAAAAAAAAGCAATTTGCTATAGATAATATATGTATAGCAATGCAAAATATGTTTCTATATTAGCCATGTTGCAAAAGAAAATCCCCCCAACACACACACACACACACACACACACACACACACACACACACACACACACGAAAAATAAAGATTTCTTTTAAAATTATGCTTTGATCTTCATTCAGATTCCATCAGATCTTTCTCTGGAGGTAAATAGCATTTTTCATTGTGAGTCCTTCAGACTTGTCTTGGATCATTGTATTGTTGAGAATTGCTAAGTTCTTCACAGTTGATCATCCTCCAGTGATGCTGTTACTATGCACAATGTTCTCCTGGTTTTGCTCCCTTGTCTACATTTACGCAAGGAAAGGGCATTAGGTGGTTGATGCCCTGGACCTAGGAAGAGTAGTCAACACCTCATACTGTTCAAAAGGAGCTCAGGGCTCTCTGCATCCGCTCCCATAAGTCTTTCCAGGTTTTTCTGAAAGCATCTTCTTGTCATTTTTCATAGCACAATGGTATTCCACTACAATCATATACTGAAAAATTGTCCAGTCATACCCTAACTGATGAGCATCCCCTCAATTTTCAGTTCTTGGTCACCATAAAAAAAAAGCTGTAATAATTATTTTTGTACATAAAAGTTTCTTTTTTTCCTTTTTCTTTGACCCCTTTGGAATACAGATCCAGCACAGAAATTGTTGGGTCGCCCCTTGGGCATAGTCCCAAATTAGTCTCTGGAATGGTTGGATCAGTTCACAACTGCACTAACAGCAGGGTACTGTAATATTCATATTATAGCATAGTAGAAGAGAGCAGCATGGGTAGGGGAAGGCTAGCCCATCGGCCTGCAGCTGTGCCAGGGTCTTGAAGAGAAGGCAGCAAAGGTGGCCACCGGATTTTGGCGAAGCTTCTTGACTTTGTCATCCTTCCTTGTCATTCTCATACACACCACACATTTGCCCCACCCTGTTCTCCCCTCTCCTCTTCTTCCTTCACCTTTTTTTTCCCTTTCTTTGCCAGTCTAAAGCCTAACTCTCTGGACATCCTCAGTGGGAATCCAATCCTTTGCACACAGTAGATCCTTGAAGGGAGATCTGAGCAAGGACCGCTGAAGCTCTTCTGGGGATCCCAAACTCAGGCTCTGCTGACCAGAGTCTAGGGCTATTTGGCCTGGAACCTGTGTCTGTATTATTAGAGACAAGTCTATCTGCTCCAGCACCCTCACTTTACAGAGTAAGAAACCGAGGCACAGACCAGGCAGATGAGACTCCTAGTCTCACCCGGATAACAAGAAGCAGGGCTCTTTTCCCATGCTCTCACGCCACTTTGTGAACTTCCAGAGGGCACAACCAGATTTTAAAACTTGGTAAATTGTTCAAAATTCATTTTTTCTCTCTTGGAACCTGTGTAGACTTTGGTCCTGGGTGTCATCTGGCTTAGTCATTCCTGACCAGAGATTCTTTGATTTCTCAATCACTTGCTGATCTCTGAGGACATTTTCCAGATCTTCTGCCTCTTCCATGAGGTGGGAGTTCCCCAGGTAACAACCTGCAAATGCAAAATGGAAAATAATCAACAATCCCTGCTCTCCACGAGCTTCCATTCTACAAGGGAAGCAATATGTAGTTAGAAATATACTGCAAAGATAATTATTAGAAATGAAAGTGAACACAATAGTAGGGAAAAGCTGTGAAGTTCTCATTGGGTGAGATGGCATCCCAAACATCAATGAATATTTATGAGCCTTGCCCACAGGGATTAGCCTTTGCTTTTTTCAATTGTGCGTTTTATTTACTCAGAAAAATCTCCAGAGCCCTTTGTGCACTGATCTCCTCCTGAACAGTAGGAAGCATTGACAGCTCTTTCCAGGGCAATGCGCTAACAGACCTAATTCTGCTCTTTCCTTGTATAAATGTAGACAAGTGAGCCTTGAGAAACAACGAAAAAGCATCATCCCCAGTAAGAATGGGGCGTGGAAGCCTCTAAGGTCCCTCTGCTCCTATCACAATGCCAATCCATCCTTAAGGGACACTTTCCCCTTTATGTCAAAAGAGGGAGCATGAGAATCGGAGCTGGAAGAGGCTTTTTCAGATTAACCAGTTCCAATACTGTCCTAGCAGGACCAGAGACTGCGGTTTCCTAGCAATCTTTGGCCCAGGGAACTGACACATAAGGGAGGATGCCTTCTCCCTAGGGAGTGCCATCCACTGGCACCAGATCTCCTCTGAAGATGACAGAAACCTTTGACAAGCGTGGTTCCCCTGCTTTATGCCTGAGTTTCTATGTGCCAAGCTCAGCACTGGGGTCGGATCCTTCAAGGA